>NW_018022636.1:15946-23446 GCF_002006095.1 Pseudomyrmex gracilis | reverse complement strand
TAAGCGTGCGATATTATACAGTAATTTGTAAACTTGGTAGTAATAAACTAAGCCAGTTTTTTATAAAAGAATCTTATTCTTCACCGAAGTCCTTCATCTTCCCGATCACAACAGTACATTAAAGTCAAATTAGATGTCATCGACACTTCATCAATTATAATCAGAATAACATCTTCGAGATCTGCTCGTAAAACTTTTAATACATGATCAGATAATTGTTTATATTTAAAAATAAAACCGTGTTCAACAGGCACTTGAAGTAGTCTATGAACTGTCAAACCGTTAACATTAAACGCTGCAATGCCAGTAAGAGCTGCTATGGCAGAATCTTTCTTAAGATTTTGTTTTATCCAGCATTTAATAGTTTTAATTAAGAAATTTTTTCTTGTTTCACCTTCTCCGCTAACGTATAATCGTAATGGTGAATTATCCAATTTTACAGTTGTAACGACTTTATCAAACACACGTTTTTGATCTAGATTTAATTTTGCTATATCATATCACATACATCGATATCTTTATCTATTTTTTCACCAAGATCTTTGAAATCTTGCATTGCTTCACCAGTTTCTATATTTTGAATACCTATTGGATTTTCTGGATTATCTTGCGATATATTTTGTTTGTTTAATTCATCGTCTAGATATTTCTGAACCAATTGTTTTGCAGTTTCAAACGCTTTTTGCAATTCCTCTATTTTTTCATGATATTGTAATGCTTCTAGAAGATCTAATTTTATTTTGTGAAATGATTCTGTATAAGTATCATATCCGTTTCTAAGATCTTCTAATTTTCGCCATGGTTTAAACATGAGTAATAATGAAAAGAAATAATTCTCCGGTTGTGTATTCACATCGTATTTATAATGATTAATAAGATATTCACGTTTCCGTCCTTTAAGATATAGACCGTTATCTATTTTGTAATATAACGACATACTTACTTTTCGGTTTAATCTTCGTGATATCAAACAAATTTTGCGCTAAACTTTTTACCTGGAGAGGCTTGCATTTGCTTGATGGCCACTAAATCTCCTATTTGGTATATAGTGGTTTTTCTTTGTCTACGGTTATAGGTTTTCTTATTTTCATGTTGGATTTTCTCGATAGCGATCTTCGCATGTTCGCGCAGCAACAATCGTTTTTCTTGTAGATCGTTTATTACATCTTCTTCAATTAATTTGCGTTCAATTCAAAATCGTCACAAAGACGCATGGATTTTCCTATTAATATTTCGAAAGGACTAAAACCTGTACTTCTCGCTGAAGTAGCATTAAAAAGTTGCTGTACTTGATCGACATGCTTAAACCAACTCTCCGGGTGTGGCGCGGAAAGTTTACTAAATAATGGAATTATGAGACGGTTAATTCTCTCTACTTGACCGTTGCTTCGAGGTACGCCAACAGTTGTCAATACGTGTTCAATTTTCTCGTCGTTACAATATGTTTTAAAGTCATTAGAGGTGAAAGCGGTGCCACGATCTGTAATAATTCTTCGTGGATTTCCAAAAATAGCCGCTTGCTTTGTCAAACGCGTAATCACTTCGGCCGTTGTGGTAGATCGGGTCGGATATAACCACACAAATTTACTAAAACTATCAACTACGACCAACAAATGAACATAGTTCTTTCGAGTGCAAGGGATTGGTCCGACATGGTCGATATGATATGTGTCGAGCGGAGTATCGCCTTTCGGAATGCTACGCAGGAAGCTCTCTTGCTTGCCATGTTTGCGTTCGGCTAAAATGCACGACAAGCAGTTTTTTACGACCTTCTCAATTCTTTCTCGCATATGGCCAAACCAAAATTCTCTTTTTATCATACGCTCCATTTTCCCCACAGAAAAATGTCCCTTTTCATGCGCTTGGTTAATCACGCTGCATCGATTTAGATATAACCAATAATAAATCATCGTTATATTTTCGATAAAGCACTCCGCTCTGCAAGACAAAACTATTGCTTTCATTACACGCTAATTTCTTAAAAATGGGCTTTAACTCGTCGTCCTCGCGCTGCGCTCTACGAATTCGTGCCACAAGACACGAACGATCTTCTTCAGCGATCATAACCGCGGGTAGACTTCTACTTAGCGCATTTACGTGGCGCATTGACGTGCCTGGTCTGTGTTCAATAATGTAATTGAATTCTTCAAGTAACAACGCCTATCGCGCGACACGTACACACAAATCTTTTTTATTCATTGTTAACAAAAAAGCTCGACAATCAGTAACAATCTTAAACGGAATTCCTAAAAGATACACTCAAAATTTTCGCAAAAACTTTATGATAGCTAATACTTCCAATTCATAACTGCAATATTTTGCTTCGGCATCCGTCGTTTTCCAACTGGCATAATAGACTGGATGAAATTTTTGATCGTCAGTATCTCTTTGTAACAATATAGCGCCAAATCCTAACTTAGATGCATTAGTACGCAACTCAGTATCGGCCTCTGTGCGATAGAGTTTTAACACAGGTTCTCGAATTAATGCTTCTTTCAACGCTTCAAACGCACGATCTTGTTCTTCAACGAAACAAAACGCAGCATCTTTCTTCAACAAATTCGACAATGGTCGCGCTATCACGGCATACTGTGGTATAAACTTTCTGAAGTAGCCTGCTAAGCTAAGAAAACTTTGCACATCTTTAATACATGCGGGTCTCGGAAAATTTTTAACTGCAATGGTCTTTCGCTCGGACGGTCTAAGCGATCCATTCTCAATTATGTGTCCTAAGTATTCAATCTTTTGTTTAAGAAAACGACACTTTTTCCCATTTATATTTAACCCGTGCTCGCTCGCTGTTGACAATACTTCGCGTACCTTATCCGCACCTTCTTTTTTCGTACGCGACGGGATTATTAAATCGTCCATATACGTCGGCACGTTTCCTCTCGCTATTTGATCTCGGAATACCGCGTTGATGAATTTTTGAAAAATCGCGGGCGAATTGCAAAGGCCGAAAGGAGTCTTTAAGAACTCGTAATGTCCGTCTGGAACAATAAATGCGGTGTATTTAATACTACTTTTGCTAATCGGAACATGGAAAAAGCCGTCTTTCAAATCTAACACACTGAAAAAAGTTGATCCCTGTAATCGATCTACCTGATCATCGATCAATGGCAACGGGTATCGATCTTTAATAATCTTTTTATTTATTTTGCGATAATCTACACAAAGACGTTTATTACCATCTTTCTTGTTTACCAACACAACCGGGCTCGCATATTCGGATGTACTCGGCCTAGCGACGCCTGCTCGTAGCTACTCATCAACATGTTTATTTACTAGTTCCTTTTCTTTCGGCGCCAGTCTGCGTGGCCGTTTGTATACGGGTATATCGTCTTTCAAAATTAAGTCAAGTTTGATACCTACATGTTTAGTTGCTCGCGGAGTGTATTTGTCAACTATTTCCTCGATTCTATGCTTTATCTCATCGTCGTTTATGTTATCGATATTTACCTGACGTCGTAAATTATCCTGATTTGTGAATGTCTCAATAGCCTCAATGTGAAATATTTCGGGAACATTATCAGAATTGTCTATTGTACTTATTCTCCCGTTTTACTATCGACACTTTGGAACCGTCTAATTTTATCATAGCACGTCGCAAAAGATCCGATCCTAAGATTAAGTCATGACTAAGACAACTATCAGATATCACATGCATGACAAGCTCGAATGTTTCGCCATCGATTATGACGTTGTTTACAAAACTGTCTAACGTTGTTACAACATTTGTTCGTATGCCTTTGCATACTATTTCAGGACCTGTTAGAGCCGGAAGGCCCAATTTGATATATTGCTTCGCCGCTATTAGATGCAAATCGCTACCGGTATCGAACAATGCAATTATTTTCTTACCATTAATCGCAACCATCTTATAAACACGATTATCTTGTTGTGTTACAGCATTACAGTTATTAACGTTGCTATCCTTCTTATTGCATTTTGCCGCAATATGACCGAACTGACCGCATTGAAAGCACGTGGTTCCCTTTTCCTTGAGGGGACAATCCGCACCCAGATGATTCTTCTCGCCGCAGTTGTAACATTGCTTCTCTTGGTGATTTTTCCCGGACGTTTTGCTTGCTTCTTTCTTCGGCTTATTCTGCTGAGACTTCTGCGTCTGAGGCGGCAGCCTTCTCTCTTGCATTGCTCCGTTCTTCATATGCTCGTACTGCACTAATTTAGCTCGGAGCTCTTTTATCTTGCGCGCACTGTACAAGATGCTCTTATTAAACGCATTGTCTTGAATTCCATTAATGATATAATGGATCTTGGCTTCTAACTCGATATCGGCGTGACTCGCACATTCCAGTATACGGTACATGTACTCTTGAAATGATTCGTCACTTCTTTTTCTCGCGCGAGACAGTTCCTGATGAACGCGCTTGCTATTCACTATCTCACCAAATTCCGCGATCGCTTTAATTTTTTCCAGGTTTTGGCACACTGTTTGTAGGTGACAAACAACTTCGCAGAACCTCGCAATAGTTTTTTTGCGTAAATTATTTTCTGCGGCTCCGTCCACCCGCATACTTCGGAAGTTTTCTCGAATTCCTCAAGCCACTTACGAACGTTTTGCATGCCGTCTCCGCTAAAGGTCTGCACAGAATCTTCGATATCTCTAAAAGATAAAGATTGAGCAGCCGATGTAATTGCTCGTCTTCTTCGTCGCGCA
This sequence comes from Pseudomyrmex gracilis, assembly GCF_002006095.1. Lineage (NCBI taxonomy): Eukaryota > Metazoa > Arthropoda > Insecta > Hymenoptera > Formicidae > Pseudomyrmex > Pseudomyrmex gracilis. Next base: position 18,765 of record NW_018022636.1, on the reverse strand, counting down.
TTTCCACCATTAACTTCCTCATTTCTCTCTTTACTCTCGCTGCTATCATCGTCGTTACTACTCTCGTCGTCGTCGTCATCTTTGTCGCCGACGTTTCTGCTATCGGCTTTTGCTTGCCGAAGAACTGTTCTCAAACGTTCTCGTACTACACCTTTGCTGTCACTAACGCTCAAGTCTAATTTTTGTAACTCTTCTTTCAGCTTGTCCATCTTTAGCGTATCTATGTCGGTTATACGCCTTTCAGTTTCACTCGTCGTTCTCGCAGCTTCTGTCGACATTTTTGACGTTTTTCGTAACGCACTCGAAACTCGCAGGAACTCGCAGACGATCAGCAACAACAGTTCGAACTTGTAACTCACACTCGCAGACGACATAATAGCTCACTTGTATATATCACTTTTGGCTGCTTCTTCGAATGCACTCGCGTGATCTAGCAACTGACACGACGGCTCGACTGGCTGCATCAACCCTGGACGAGCCCCCAAAATTGTAGGATGGTAATATAAAAGGAGGATTGGAGCAACCCACAAGACTCGATTCGTTGTCAAAAGTATATTTGTGAATAAAAAAGTACTATCAGATACAGTGTATACAGTCTCGCTTCGTGTGTCGTCTTCGTTGTCTCGCTCGCAACGCAACTCTGGACCGATAGGCACACGCCCGTTGCTCCTTTCTCGCAACTCTTTTTCCCAGAACGCTCTGCTTTGTTTTTAAGAGCTAAGCACTCAATCGGTTAAATAAACAAACAGTGCATACCTCCGTCGGCGAGAAGGGCGAGACATCGCAAGAACTCGACAGTTGGCGAGAAGTAATAAAACTAAAAAGGCAAGGCGCCGAAAATATAAAGCCTTTCACAATAAGTATCTATCAATGACGGACAAAATACGTCCGTAGATTCTTTATTAAAATTTTCAATCATTTTGAGTTTTTAATTTTCTATATCTAATTTGATTAACATCTAGCCATCTAATAGTCGTATTTCGATTAGTTTCGTATAAAGGAATACCTAATAATGTATCAGCAGCTTCGAGAGCTTCACATTCTCTGTTGTGCGTAAATCGCAAAGCAATATTCCAAAGATAACTTCCCAGTGATTTGTTTTGGTTATTCGTACTATTGGTAATGCATTTAGATAATTCACATTTTCCCGCTTTATTCATATACTTTGTGACGTACCATGTAAGTAATGTTGATTTCTCGCCAATAAATTGTATATCCATATTTCCTTCCCAAGCAGTAAGAAGGACAAGATTATCATTTATATCACTTTCATTTTGCCTACGAAGAAGATCGTAAAGCCTACTTCTATGTTTTAATTGTTTTCTACCTGCTATCGAATATTTCTACTTGCGACATCTCTTATTGTCAATGTTTCAGTGACGGGACAAGGAAATCCAAACCGACATCTACGTACAACTTTACGTCCTACCTTCTTAGAACGCAGACAATAATCGTTATGTTTTTGCATCTGATGCATATTAACATGTTTATATAACAACGGTGAAATGTTTTGATTTGGCATTTTGCAGCTTACATGTCGTAAAATAAAAGTGGAAACTTCTTCAGTAGAAGATTCTCCTATAATCGGTGCATTTTTAATCTAAATTAACAAGTGGAAATGTTGTATGCCTCTACCTTGATATTCTCGTCGCCAGAAATAATGAATTACTTCTCCGATCGGATGATCTTTAAAACATCCCTGACGAAAATAAGAAGCTTTACAGAGCGTTGATAACCGTTTAATGAGAATTTTCTGAGAGTTTATACACTTTCAAACTTTATAAGAATGCTTATATAACGTCAAAAAGTTTGAAGTCTTTTGGAACGCTTATCAAACGCTATATATAATGTTTTCTAAATATTCTGCAATACTAAGGTAACGCTTTTCACAAAACGCTCAATAAATATTGATAAATTTTCATACAAAGAGTTTGCTGACAGACTTTTCAAACGGTTAGCAAATGTTTTTATAAATAAAAAATAAAAAATATTAAAAACTACACATTAAAAATCAATTTATTTATTATAACTCAGTTTATTGTAAGAATAAGAAGACTATTGATATTTATTACATATACTAATTTATTACATATACTAATATATAATATTTGTTACATATACTAATCATATCTGAAAATAGGGACGTTAAGAGCCGTTCACAGGATGTTGTGCGTGAATGTGCTATATATATATGTGCGTGTATGCACATATAAACGAATTCACGTTTTCACGTGTTTTTGAATTGAAATTTCAATTCATAAAATCATACAGGATGCTATACTTGCATCTCATGTATAAAGGATCCCATATATCCCCCGAACTAATTTTAAAATATTGCGAAAAAAACTCCTCAGCCAGGAGTCATACATACATATTGTGCATCAATTTTCTTTTCTTTTACATAAACCATCAAATCTCTCCAAGGTGGACTGTCTATTTGTTTTTGAACAGTATTTCTTTAATATTTTTTTTGTAACAAAGTCTTTAACATGATACACACATATCGTGGCATATACATACAGCGTTTAATCAAGGCTTTAAATGCATTTTGATATTTAGCAATAATATCGTCGTCACTCAAAACAGTATTAGGTTGCTGCTGCTTGTATACTACCATGATCAAAAAATAACCGGAATTTTTAATTTAAACCTCGCGGGCTTATCAGTTTAGAATTCTGTTGTTTGTGTCACGTTAGCAGCACTGTTACGGACACCCATGCCAAGCTTCTGCTTATCAGCTGTTCATTTACCTTTATGACAGTGATTTCTTTACATCAAGTTTTTACGTCGCGGCGATTTTTACAATGGATTCAAAACTT
>NW_018022636.1:10444-15084 GCF_002006095.1 Pseudomyrmex gracilis | reverse complement strand
TTATTATTTTATTATGTTATTTTTAGATTTATTGATAGTCTGCGTTCCGATATTCACTGCTATCTACTAGATAGTACTACAAATCTATACTTCACATTAAATGCGCTATAGATTTTCAGTACCGGCAGTGAAGATCGGAACGCAGACCATGTAACTATAAGAGAGAGAGAGAAAGAAAGAGAGAGAGAGAGAGAGAGAGATTGAGTGATTGATTGATAGATTGATTGTTCTTTATTTAGCTTTCTCAGCTATTTTAAATACAGTTTTAACAAACATTTGCTTAATATATGTTTTTAACATTCTTTTAAATGATTCGAGTCTTTCTTNACTTTTTATTTCCGCTGGTAAGGCGTTGTACATTTTTATCCCCTCATAGAACATACTTTTTTGTGCGCTCTTTGGTTTTCTGAATTTTATTTTAATGCTCCAATTTGCCTCGTTTTTCTTTTACTTTCTATTATTTCTAACCTATCTCTTAATGGTAACAAATTTCTTAAGATCTGAAAAAAAATATACAAACATTATAATATAACCGTTGTTCTATAGACATAAATTGCAGTGTATTTCGCATACATTCTACTTTACAGTGTGATAGGTATACCTATCACACTGTAATATTACTCTCATAGCCCGATTTTGTGCTATCTGCAACTGACTTAGTTGTGTTTTACCCATATCTAGTAATAGCGTTGCGCAATACTCAAAGTGCGGCGCTATGATTGTCTTGTATATTATACATCTAGTGTACGCTGATATAAAGTTGCCTATTCTATTTAAAAAACTCATTTTTTTACCTATTTTCTTTAGCATATAATAACAATTTAAATCTTAGCTTTAAATCTTAGTTTGTCATCAGTAATTATACCTAGATACTTCATTGTTTCTACACGCTCTATCTCAATACCGTCCAGGCATTGTAGTGTAATATTACCTCTCAATTTTTTTCGTATGCTTCTAACTATCATAAATTTCGTTTTTCCCGCATTCATTTTTAGCTTGTTTATATTCATCCACTGCTCGACTACATTAAATGCTGTATTCATTTTACTCTCTAAGTCCGTGCTACTTTCTCCACTAACGTATATTAAGGTGTCATCAGCAAACATTTTTATACTGCATCCTTCTGAACAGATTTTGATTATATCATTTATATATANTATAAATAACAAAAGTCCCAATACTGATCCCTGTGGTACTCCATATTCTGTTGTTAGCAATCTAGACCACTTATGATTAAATCGCACTTGCTGTTTCCTATCGCTTAGATACGATTTAAGCCACTCTAAAACCACTCCTCTAATTCCATACTGATACAATTTCCCTAATAATCTTTCTCTATCTATTTTGTCCTTCACTTACTACTAGTTTCCATTCGTCAATGACAGTTTGAATCGCTGTTTGCCACGAATACTGTTTTTTGAATCTCGACTAATGCTCTGTAATAATAGCATTACTTTCTAGATACATTTCAAGTTGTTCTTTTACTACTAATTCTAACACTTTCTCAAATACTGGTAATATATTAATAGGTCCGTATTCACTCGCTTTTCTCGCTTTATCTGTTTTTGGTATTGGCACTATCGTCGAAGTTTTCCATTCTTCCGGACAGCAACCAACTCTCAAAGAACTATTTATTACATTTGCAAACTCCTCTTTTATTACGCAGAAAGCTGCTTTTAATACATCACTAGTTATGCCCTCATCCGTACCTTTCTTTTTTGGTAAACTCATAACAATTTTCTTTACCTTGTCTACCTCTATCATCTCGAAACTTTCCATACTTCCTTTGTCCTCGATAACATAAATAATTTTTTTATCTGTACCGCTGGACCTATCTACATTTATAGATTGAACTATTAATACTCTTTACGTAGTATAAATTAAACTTATCGGCTACATTTGGCTCATCAATATTATCTAAGATTTCAAAATCTATACTTTCTACTATCTTTGTTCCTACTGACTCACCTTTAATTATTTCTTTCAAGGTTTTCCACATAGTCGTAGAATTTTCCTTGTTGAGATCTATCATATTTTCATAATACTCTCTTTTTTTATCTCTAATTAATGTTACAACTGTATTCCTTTTAGTTTTAAATTGCAACCAATTTTGCTCACTATTTTCATAAACCGCTTTCTTGTATGCTTTATCTCTTCTATCAGCTGCTTCTCTTATTTCATCTGAGAACCATCTTTTCCCTTTCCACACCTTCGGAATTCTAAACTTTCTTATCGGCGCCACTATATCTAACGCTTCTACTATACTGTCAACTAGCTTTGTCGCTCTTATAGTGACATCCATATATTGTCTTTTATGCAATTTATTTGCCACTAATCTGGTAAATTCACTTACATCAAATTCCTTAAAGCTTCTAGCGCTAAATTCTCTATAGTTATTTTCACTTTTATTAGCATCAAATTTAACTTAAAGCCATGCGTGATCCGTAATTTTAGGTTCGTAAACTACTTGTATTTCTAAACTATTATTATTAGCGAAAGATTAAATCAATGATTGTCTGATTGTCTTTCGTGATTCTTGTCGGTTTATTAACGTATTGNTTCATACCTAAGCTCAGCATTGTCGTTTGCAGCTTTTTCGCATAAAAGGAATCTAACNTAAGATCTATATTAAAGTCACCAATTACTATACATTCTTCTTTTATTGTTAACTCCTCTACTATATCTTCCAGAAATCTCGTAAAGTCACCATGCGATGCGCTTGGTGAGTGATATACTACCATAATCACCTTTTTACACCATTTTTCTTTTACTTCTACCGCTACACACNAACAGTTCAATTTTAAGGTTTTTGCTAATGCTATTTCATATTTAACATCGTCCCTTATATATAAAACAACTCCTCCTGTATTTCTGTTCTCAGTATTACACCTAACTATACTATAATCCTGAACGCTCACTTTACTATCAATCTCATTAGTCAATCTAGTTTCCGACAGTGCTAAGAATGCAGGATTTATTTTCTTCAAAATCTGATGCTGTATCTCATCTTTATGCGCCGTTAGACTTTGCGCATTTGTATATAGCATTAGCTCCACATCTTCCTATAGTTGCTATTTAGTGTCCTTCNAGCCAGCTCTCCTCTTCTCTTCTTGCAATGCTCTCTTAAATGTTGGACACTCCATACTGAGAGTGTCGTGCTCGTCATTTATTTTTAGGTTGTATGTTCGAATTTTGAACATACAATTTACACACTTCTTCTTTGTCGCTGAACAGTCAATCGAGTTGTGATTTCCTGCACATTTGTGACATGTCTCGTTTCTGACACAGTTTTTAGCTATGTGATAATAACCCCAGCATTTAAAACATCTTTTAACACTAACATGATTAAATACAGGACATTTCTTCCATCCTATATTTAGCTTACTTTTCTTCAGAATCAACTCGTGTGTTTCATCAACTCATCTGTTTCTAATATTATTAATCTCTCTTCACTTTCTCGTTTTTTAGACTGGTTGTTATTATTTTTCTTTCCATTAATTATTTTTTTCACTATTCGCATATCCATTTTATTCTGCCTTTTTATCGTAGATATAAGTTTATCATCATTTAAATTTATCCCTTTTATCCCTACATTAATAATTTTTAATTTCGGCTTTGATTGTGGTGATTTCACTACTTTATAATTTTTTCCTAGTTTAGCTTGAACTGTCTCCTTCGACTTTTTTACTTCCTCTCCAATCTCACATCCCATTATTACAGTTCCCTTGCTTCCTTTTCTTAATTTCAGTACTCCCATCGCCATGTTCTTAATATCCACTTTTTCTTTTATTAACTTTTTTGTTGTTTCACTCTCCTGTTCCAATTTTGGCTGCACAATTATAATATTTTCTCTCTTCATTTCTTTGACTGCTTCACTGTAGCTTCTTTGCGTTCCTGACGCTGGTTCGCGCACTACTCCCTGTATCATTCTTCTTAGATTTTCCAGTTCGTGTTTAACGTTTCCTAATTCCTCTCGAATCTCTTTAATCATCATTTTAATTTCTTTCTTACAGGTTGTTTCATCTTTGATTTCTTTCACAATTCTTATAAGATAATCTATTTTTATATCAATGCCAGTCGATCCATACATTCCTGATAAGTTATTTCCACTACTCGGTGCCGTAAACGATCCCGTAGAACCTATAGACCCTGTAGATCCTGTCCTATCCCTGCTGCTTCCCGTCGTCGTCGGAGCTTTCTTCATACTTGTTTCTTGACCGTTTTCAACGAAAAATTCTTCAAACGGACCAGCACATTGCACCAATTCTCGGTTTCTATCATAAACTCTATGTTTACATACACATCCCGGATGGTAAAAAAGTTTGACACAAGACTTGCACTTAACAACTTTGTTTTTTATTGTCTTCTTACATGCCGAACATCGGTATTCTGCATATGCATCGTCCATGCCGATACTTACCGACCAAAGTCGTTAATAACAAGCGATCATTCACCTGTGATCCACTTACACACGTCAGCACCTCGTATCCACGTAAAGTGTCTACCTGCTTGCAAGACTTCGATATCCCGAACAAGAAATGCACTTCTCACAGTCACAACTGAGCATATCCTGGCTAGATAATACTCATAATTACTCACTTTCTATGGCTCTATAAGTTAAACCATTTTTTATCATACTC
>NW_018022636.1:4429-6929 GCF_002006095.1 Pseudomyrmex gracilis | reverse complement strand
TAGCTATGTGATAATAACCCCAGCATTTAAAACATCTTTTAACACTAACATGATTAAATACAGGACATTTCTTCCATCCTATATTTAGCTTACTTTTCTTCAGAATCAACTCGTGTGTTTCATCAACTCATCTGTTTCTAATATTATTAATCTCTCTTCACTTTCTCGTTTTTTAGACTGGTTGTTATTATTTTTCTTTCCATTAATTATTTTTTTCACTATTCGCATATCCATTTTATTCTGCCTTTTTATCGTAGATATAAGTTTATCATCATTTAAATTTATCCCTTTTATCCCTACATTAATAATTTTTAATTTCGGCTTTGATTGTGGTGATTTCACTACTTTATAATTTTTTCCTAGTTTAGCTTGAACTGTCTCCTTCGACTTTTTTACTTCCTCTCCAATCTCACATCCCATTATTACAGTTCCCTTGCTTCCTTTTCTTAATTTCAGTACTCCCATCGCCATGTTCTTAATATCCACTTTTTCTTTTATTAACTTTTTTGTTGTTTCACTCTCCTGTTCCAATTTTGGCTGCACAATTATAATATTTTCTCTCTTCATTTCTTTGACTGCTTCACTGTAGCTTCTTTGCGTTCCTGACGCTGGTTCGCGCACTACTCCCTGTATCATTCTTCTTAGATTTTCCAGTTCGTGTTTAACGTTTCCTAATTCCTCTCGAATCTCTTTAATCATCATTTTAATTTCTTTCTTACAGGTTGTTTCATCTTTGATTTCTTTCACAATTCTTATAAGATAATCTATTTTTATATCAATGCCAGTCGATCCATACATTCCTGATAAGTTATTTCCACTACTCGGTGCCGTAAACGATCCCGTAGAACCTATAGACCCTGTAGATCCTGTCCTATCCCTGCTGCTTCCCGTCGTCGTCGGAGCTTTCTTCATACTTGTTTCTTGACCGTTTTCAACGAAAAATTCTTCAAACGGACCAGCACATTGCACCAATTCTCGGTTTCTATCATAAACTCTATGTTTACATACACATCCCGGATGGTAAAAAAGTTTGACACAAGACTTGCACTTAACAACTTTGTTTTTTATTGTCTTCTTACATGCCGAACATCGGTATTCTGCATATGCATCGTCCATGCCGATACTTACCGACCAAAGTCGTTAATAACAAGCGATCATTCACCTGTGATCCACTTACACACGTCAGCACCTCGTATCCACGTAAAGTGTCTACCTGCTTGCAAGACTTCGATATCCCGAACAAGAAATGCACTTCTCACAGTCACAACTGAGCATATCCTGGCTAGATAATACTCATAATTACTCACTTTCTATGGCTCTATAAGTTAAACCATTTTTTATCATACTCTCTGATTATTTACTCACTAACAACTTATACTTTTTACGGAGCAATGTGTGACACGTCTTCTCTACTCGCAAGAGAGAGAGAGAGAGAGAGAAAGAGAGAGAGAGAGAGAAAGAGAGAGAGAGGCAGTTTTCCGCCGTAGCCTACTAGCATAACCGCTTGAAGCCGTACAACTTTGCTATTGGACATTTTTTCAAAATGCATTCTTACTGAAAATATTAGGGGGATCCGACACTTTTTGATTAATGTATTTTCTTTAAACCAATTAATTGGTCTCATTATTCCGCGCACAAAAGTATTAAGGTTATGAGTACTAAAAACTAAATAATATTTTACAAGATATTTTACATTTTATGTCAAAAAATTGTTAATTTCAAACCTTTATAACTCAAAAAATACTTAATGAAAAATTGTTTTATTATAGTGTTTTGGAAAGCTCTCGAGATAAGTTATAAAAATATGCAATAAAATGTAGGAGGTTCTATTTAAAAGAATAAGGTTGACCTTGAAATGACCTTAAAGGACATGGTCAAGATCAAAGTCAAGATCATCATCTTACTCCTCGCTTGAAACCATACAACTTTGTTATTAGACATTTTCTCCAAAATGCATTCTAACTGAAGATATTACGGGGGTCCGATACTTTTTACTATATACAGGATATATATACAGGGTGTCCCAAAATTGGTGTAACATCTCTTGTAGACAGGTAGAAGAAATAAAATTGAGTCGATAAGTCCTATACCATTTTGCTAGATTTGCAATAGTTACCGAAGTCTTAATTAACAAAGATCCGCGAATAAGCGTGCATTGGGCTGTCTTACGCGCGGAGGACAGCCCGGCGCGCTTCGCACAATTACATTTTAATATGTATATGTCATAATATATGCTGTTATATTAGCTCCTCCCATATGCTCCTACGGGTAACACCGTAAGCACACGAAGTGCACTGGGCTGTCTTAAGCGAGTAAGACAGCCCGATGCATGCTTATTCGCTGTTCTTTGTTAATTAAGATCTCGGTAACTACTGCAAATCTAGCAAAATGATATAAAACTTTTTGACTCAGTTTTACTCTTATTTGTTCACGAGAGATGTTACACCAATTCTGGGACATCCTGTATATATATATATATATATATATATATATATATATA
>NW_018022636.1:0-3379 GCF_002006095.1 Pseudomyrmex gracilis | reverse complement strand
GCTGTCCTACGCGCGTAAGACAGCCTGATGCACGCTTATTCGCGGATTTTTGTTACTTAAAATCTCGGTAACTATTGCAAATCTAGCAAAATGGTATAGGATTTTTCACCTCAGTTTTATTCCTTCTACCTGTGTACGAGAGATGTTAAACCAATTCTGGGACACCCTGTATATATCGAGACTCGAACCAGCAGCGTCGACACTACTAACCTAGTACGTTACGCTACGCGCTCTTCGATTAAACGGCCTATTTCATATCCTCATAAGGTACCTCGAAATTTTCAAATTCGATTTTCTCGCGAATGCTTGAGTAGTGCATTTTATTACTTTACTCTGCAATACTCCACATAGTCATCTATCGTAAATTTATATAAATAAATTTTGTCCAAATCGATTGGTACAACGTCGTAGTCTCCTCTTGTAAGATGAACCGCGTAGAAATCGCAAGGTTAGAGATTTACATTAATCAAGGACTCACTTTAATCAAGCATTCCGAAGAAATGTAACTTTGTTGACCATGCGACTTTCACGCGGTACATCTTAGGTAATGCTAACGCCTGCGGTACTAAAATTTAAAAGTTTCATAACTTTCACACATAACTCACACACAAGAAGATCTTAACTAAAAAGAGTTTGGAATCAATATTTAGAAAATGTCTTGACGTCAGCTACAAGAATATGCAATAAAATATATGGGTTCCCATTTAAAAAATTCAAGTCGATCTTGACATGACCTTCATAACGCCACTTAAATAAAGCATCCAGTCTCGAGTAAAAAAAAAAAAATCCGAGGACTGGATTTCGAGCTTTTATGCTAGTCTCGAAATTTCCGAGAATTTTGAGACTTGTTCGAGACTAGGTTTTGTAATGACGTAAAACATAATATACATAAGAAATTACATTAATACTAAGTACAATTATACATAATAAATAATTTAAAATGTAAAGAAATTGAAAATATAATAAAGATATAAAATTAATTATTAAGTAGTATTAATTATATGTTTAAAGCTTGTTGAATATTTAAATAAAAAGATAGGGAAGTGGCAATAACAAGCTAACACCAGATGTTCGGGTACAATTCTTTTTTAATTCAAAGATTTTAAAAAATGTTAACAAACGTTTCGATCCACTATGGGATCTTTTTCCGTGTTTTACTAAAAAATTACATAAAATTACAAAACTTAAGAGGACGTTTTGTGTCCTTTTACTGACTGATACTTTGCTGTCACTACCGCCTCTCTTTGAATATCTATGTAGCGTTTCTTTTATTCTCCATATTCTTCATGATCTTGGCAAAGTTGGGGAAGTTACTTTATAAATAAACTTGATGTATATTAAGCTCCAATAATTAAAAAATTTTTTTCAATGGAAATAAATGGTTCTTAGAAACAAACACCGATGTGAAAGTGCACAAAATTTTTTAAATCTCTGTTTATTAAATGTATTAACGTTTTCGACCTCTGGTTTAGGTCATTTTCAAATACAATCTAAAAGTATAAATTTTTTATTATGAAAGCGCAAGTATAAAAAAATTTTGTTAGTGGACTTACGAAAAGTGCTGATTAATTAAAACGCCAGTGTCGACAGATTACAAGGTGATGTTCTAGAGTGGCTGCAACTTACAAGTAAGAACTAACGACTGACAAGCTGCACGGTTTGCGGAGAATTAATATAATCAAGTCAAAAACGTCGTTGTATGTGTTATTCGGAGTTATCAACAAGCGGTAAGTAACCTTTGTCTAGGTTTTCTGTGTCACTGTGTAAGTTAAGACCGTGGCTTTGGTTTTTTATATGTAAGGTCTCAGAGATAAGGCGTTTATGATAAGATTTCTCTGTATCTAAGATTTTTACACGGTCCCACTCAAATTCGTGAGAATAGTCATTTCGGTGATCAGTAATCACAGATCTCTGGGTAGTATTTCTGTTGATATGGTTCTTATGTTCTTTGATTCTAGTTATTAACATGCGGCTGGTTTATCCAACATAAAAAGCATTGCAATCACGACAGTTTATTTTATATACAACGGAAGAACGAGATGGTGGAGGTAGAGAATCTTTCTGCACCTTAATGTATGTAGAAGATTTGTCAAGACTAAAATAGGCTGTGCGGAAGTTAGTGTCTTTAGGAAGAGTATTGGAGAGTTTTTCGAAAAATTTTTCAACAAAAGGCATCACAAACCAACCACGAGAAGAACTGTTATTGGTGTCAGTAGTTAAAAAGGTTTTTAAGTCTATGGTTTTAAAAAAATTTCGTTTAAGTCTCTGTTTCATAGTGTTATAATAAATAAATTTAAGTGGATAATTGTTGTCAATAAGGATTTTTATAACCGTGTCAAGATTTTTTGTATGGAAAGTCGAATGTGATAAAAAGAACGCTCTATCAATCAAGCTTATAACAATGCCTCTTTTTTGGTTAATAGGGTGGTTAGAGAAATAATTAAGATATTTCCCGGAGAATGGCTTGTGATACCAGTCGTGTATAAGTTGATTATTATTTTTTATCATGGTGATGTCTAAAAAATTGAGAGTGTTTCCTCCTATCTCTATAGTGAACTGAAGGCGCGAGTGGTAAGAATTAAAAACTTCTAGTACTGTATTAAATTAATCAGAAGGAACTATTAAAGCAATGTCATCAACGTATCGAATGTAGAAAGGAGGATAAAAAGCGAGACTGTTGATTGCACCCTGTTCAAGGTGCATGACAACATCGGCTAGGATAGGAGAGAGAGGAGAGCCCATGGGGCCACCAAAGATTTGTTTATAATATTTATTGTTGAATAGGAAAAAGGTGGAATTGAAAATGATTCTGAATGCAATGAAAAATTCATCTTTAAGTATACAGGAATTCGCTGCTATAAGATGCCACCTTCTCTCTAATCCACTGATGGCAAGGTCAAGTGGAATGTTGGTGAATAAGGAAATGGCATCCAGCAAAACTAGTTGAAAAGGATCGTCCTATGTGACCTCAGAGATCAATTTACACAGGTGGTAACTATTGTAAACAAAACTAGGAGGAGGTTGAAGACTGTTGGAAATTATTTTTTGTAAGAATGAAGCGAGGTTGTGTAAAGGACTATTGATTGATGAAATAATGATTCTGAGAGGATTGCCCGGTTTGTGGATCTTCGGAACACCGTAGGCCCTAGGAAGGTGAAGAACGGACGTGTTCAACCTTTTACCCAACAAACAATTTCTGACTGCGCAGACCTTGGCAACAGAAACTGTGTGCAGAAACGCTACAGTACGGAAACATGCTTTGGTGCTGCCAAAACTATTAGCACATAGAGACAAAAAACGCAACAACTCTGTTGGCACATACATGAGACTATTGCGGCCAAAATGATTCCATATATGTTAGTGAAATTGATAACAAATA
>NW_018022635.1:12495-19779 GCF_002006095.1 Pseudomyrmex gracilis | reverse complement strand
TCATACTCTTACTCTCTTTCTCTCACTCTCTCTCTCTCACACTCTTTCTCGCACTCTTTCTCACTCTCTCTTACTCTCTCCCGCACTCTATAACAGTCTCTTTTACTCTCCCTCACTCACTTCCTCTCGCACTCTATCTCACTCTCTCACACTCTCTCTCAGTTTTAATAAAATACAAGATCGTACGCGCAGAACGCGACGTGACAGCAACACAGCCGCGGTTCAACTCTAACAACACTTTCGGTTGCCCGGCAACAAACAGTCGCGCCGAGCGCACGCCGTTCACACGGCTCCCGTGACACACACAAGGTGTCCGCCGCGCAACAATATATACGATTTATGTTGTATCGATTTTTTACCTTAAAACAATTAGATTCTACATTTTGTTTATATCGTTTACGTTGTTTAGCACGATTATTTTCTATATCCTGTTCATATCGTGTACGTTGTTTTGCACGATTATTCTCTATATCGTGTTCATATTGTCTACGCTGTTTAACACGATTATTTTCTATATCTTCTTCATATCGCTTTTGCTTTCTAATGTTTTCCTTTTCTTTCTGTTCTAAATTAGTACGGTTCTTAGCACAAATAGTTGTCTGAATTGATTTTTTCAAGTACCATTCCCGCTTTATTTTACGTCGTTTTTCTAATTTTTCCAATATGCACTGTTGATTCTTCTCCTGTGAAAGGTGTTTTTTACTAGTTTAACGTAACATACGCATATAAGGTGAATTAATCTCTTTTTGTATCACCAATGATAATGGCGGTATTTCCAGGACTGGATAGCACGTATCTTGAGGGAAATGCTCAATTCTATTTGTTTCCAATATTTTAATTAAATGCAAACGCATCAACGTATGATTGTATTTAACTATCTCACGTGGGATATTATATAATAAGGAGATCGCAAAAGTTATTGCAAAAACATCACAATCATTACCGTTTGGTTGCTGTTGCACTGTAGGAAATTGTGCAGAATTCAAATTATATTCTGAAAATAATCTCTTCAGAAATGTTTCATGATTTTTGTGCAATTTTCTTTGATTTAATGAATCGTTACTAAATATGTTGCTTGTGTTACAATAACTACATACCCAATGTCCATTACGCCCATCACTGTCAGAAGAAAACAAAATTTGTATATGCTTCATGTTTGTATATGCTTTCATATGTTTTGGTCTAGATTTTATTGTATCAGAATAGTATAATTTCAACGTATCAACAGGTTTATATTGTGAGCAGCTTTGTAGATAGATAGATAGATAATGTTTTATTGGTTCCCTTTAGGGTTACAATTTTTTGATACACAAAAAGCCTTATAACTAACTTACAGCTATTCACGCAACTTAACACTAACTTAAACCTAATTGACTCCTACGTACACACACACGTCTATCCCTACTCCTATTCTAAATTTTGGATCTCCTTTTCCGGCAGTCCGCTCTACGCCCTCTTTTCGCCCTTTTCAGCCAGGCTCCACTCATACACACCAACCACACTTCTACTCTCATCTTCTCCTGCTCACTTCACTCATATTCTCACTTCTCACTCTCACTCTACTTATTTCATCCATCCCACTAATCCATTATCCTATTATTCCCCCTCTCTCCACTCGCACCGCATCTTCCTCTTCCTCCCACTCTTTCACTCTTATTCCCTTGTTCCTAAATTCCTCCAACCTCCTCAACCATTTTTTCCCCTCCCCTTCCTCACCCAGTATCAAATCCACCATATCATCCCAATTTCCCTCTGCTCCCCATATCCCACAGTCCTCCCATACGTGTTTCCAGCCTTCCTCTGCCAAACCGCATACTCTACATAGCCTTTCCTTCTCCCTTTCCCAATACCTACCCTCTCTTATCTCATTTCCCAACCTGAACCTTGCAATTTTCTGGCATCTACTTTCCCCCCACCCTTTCCTTAGATATTGTGGTACCCCCTCTTTCTTCGTTTTCTCATACCATTTATTATATCTCGACTCCTTTATCCTTTTCCACCTCTCCTCTCTTTGTATCTCCTTCTCTCTCTCGATCAGTAGACTCGCCCTTCCCTCCCCCGTTTCTTCCCCCTCCCTCATCTCCGTTATATTTAATCCTCTTTCCTCAAAATACCATATTCTGTCTCTTTTCCATTCCGACAACTCCTCTTCCTTCCCCTCCCTTTCCCTTATCTCCTCACAACATAATCTCGCTAACGCGCTGCCTTCACCCCTTTCCAGTCGTTCTTCAAAGCCTCACGCTCTGAGCCCCGCTCTACGTCTTAATAGATCCCTCTGTACTTCCTCTCTTGTGAGCAGCTTTGTAAAAGACGGTTAAAATGATTTATATGCATATCAGTTAACCAATCGCATTGGAGTATTATGTCTTTTTCTTTTTGCTGTATCATAGTTACAGCCATTGCTTTAAATATAATACAAGTAATAACAATAATAATAATAATAATATTTTGTATTGAATAAAAAGTAGCCTGTTTTTATCGACGCAAAGCAGCCAGTCTTTATAGGCGCTGATGCAGCCTGTTTTTTTATTGGCGCAGAGCAGCTAGTCTTTATTGGCGCAGATGCAGCCTGTTTTTTTTTACGCAGAGCAACCAGTCTTTATAGGCGCAAATGCAGACTGTTTTTTATAGGCGCAAAGCAGCTTATCTTTATTGGCGCAAAACTTTTTTTTATTGATATAATGCAGCCAGTCTGTTTCAGTGCAGCCTTGTTTATAGTGACGTCTATAGGCGCAGCTTTGTATATAAAGTTACCTGCAAAATAAAAAAAATTTGAAATTTACATATATATGTATACATATTTCTTGTTAAAATACCACTTACTTGAATTTGTTTTCACGTTTCTTCTTGTTTTTCTTGTTTCCAAACTAAAACCAAATAAAATATATGATACATTGACACAAAAACAGTTCTTAGAAAGAAAAATAAAAAAAACTGCTGACGACGCTTTTATGCCACTAAAACAACAATTGTAAAATTTGCGGATAAGAGTAAATTTTGCAAATAAAATATTTTATTTTTTCTCAAAACTATTATTTAACAAAACTAGATTTTTTCGTGCTTTACCATAAAGTTTAGAGCGGAAGCACGTTTTCCTCTTATCTATTTGCTTACAAGCGGTGATTAGATCAATGAAATTTTTTAATTTTCTTTTTTCTTTCATGTAATTTATAAAAAAAGAATATATTTATATTCACTCATTATGCACAAACGTAAAATAAAAAGAATACCGAGAACAACACCAAAAAAGCAATCTGTCATTATCCAGTTTTATACAACGTAACGTGAGCATTCAACAAGATGAGATCATTGACAGTGAATTGTGGAACGCATGTATCATTATTAATGTATCACAGAAACTACTAATCAGTTTGATTTCTCTTTAGGTAACCAACCAAAAAACAAAACAACTTGGCGCGGCTGCAAAAGAAGGCCGAAAGCCAAGCTACTTTAAAGATAATTTATTTTTATATTTTACATATATATATTATTATATAATACGTTGGTTAAAAAGTTGTTTTGCATTAGATATTTTTTATTTAAAAAACTTTTTTCTTTTGTTCCACTTCTGTGTTCTAGTAAATGTAAATAATCAGTTTGTAAATAATCGCGGAAAATAAAATTTTGATGGGTTACTTGTTAGTTTCACTAACAAATCGTTTGTTATTTATAACACCGAATACTTCGAATATGAAACGTGATCTATAAAGTCTACATAAGTTTCTGAATTTTTACACAAATATCTTATAATTATATATAAAGTTTTTCATTTAGCGTTACTACTTTATTATTATTAATATTACAAATATAATAAAGAAGTAATTATGGAAAAATCAAGCCAATCAGTGTCAACCTTTAGCTGGGCACACGTCAGTGAGCCGCGCGGAGTGCACACGTACAACAGGCGCGTGGTTCATTGACGCGCGTTCGGCTAAAGATCGACGCTGATTGGTTTGATATTCAATCATTATTATAAAATGGCAGCTCACTCGCACGATCACACCGTAGCAACAGAATGGAAGAAGCTAATATAACAACATATAATATATTATATTGTAATATTCTATAACATCTCGTTAATTATTGCAAAGCAAGTAATATAAAATCAGTATAACTTCTTCAATTCAATCTGTCTACGAGCGATACAGTACTTATCGGACACTTTATATAATTGTAATATGTATATGTGTATATACACACACATATACACATATGTATAATTGAATATAATTAGTCATGTTTTTTTAACACTTACCACGTATGAAGGAGATCCGATGCACAAATACAAATATATTACATATATATACACAGAGTATACGTAGTACAAATACACTACACTATGTGTAAAAACACAAAATAAAGTTGTTTCTTTTTGCACAATACAATTAAGAATAGTTGCNAGAAACACATCTGTCATTTACCACTCTAACATGAAAAGTAAATATTTCATGATTGGAAGTTAATTGTGGAACGCATTCATCATTATGTATATTACTATTATAGATTGGCTACCAATCAAAATGATTTCTCATGTAACTAGCCAATCACATCGATCTTTTTAAGTAACCATTCGCCATGCGCTATACGGAATAACTAAACAAATGAACGCCCGGAAAACAACGCATTGCAACGATTTCATTAAAACTAACGTNGCAATACGACTTTGTAAAAGAAACATCGCAACGATTTTATTATCNTCTCAATCATACATAAGTAAGTATAATAATATTAACTAAATATATTATATTGTAAACTGTTATTTTACTATAAAATGCTGACAAGTAGCATTGCAAAAGGATCCATCGCCGACACTTGTCTGAACCACAAAAAAGTAAAAAATAAAAAAATATATAGTATATTCTTAGTTTTAAACTTTCTATTATATCCTTAGAAATGGACGCCACTTCAGACTTTGATACTGAGTTTGATCAAGAACTTAAAGAATTACAAAACATAAGCATCGAAGGCAAAAAAACTGTAAATTTAAAGCAAGAAAATAGAAGGCTATATCAAGAACTCAGGCTATTACAACAGAAACTGAAAAAGATACAGGTAAGAGCATACTATATGTATACACGGACACACACACACACACACACACACACACACAAAATATACACAAATATATAAATATATGCACATATATATTTATTTTAGGCAAAAGAGGGACACGCGTTGGACGAAGTAGAGCAATGTGGAATTGTGGCCGCGGTGGTCGTGGTCGCGGTGGTCGTGGTCGCGGTGGTCGTGGTCGCGGTGGTCGTGGCCGTGGTGCTCGTAGCAATCCAATTCAAGTTACATTTAATCTTTAATTCGTTGGATTTTGTTATAAAACTGACAGTTGTATGCTTGAAATAAACAAAAACCGCAATTGTCGTTTTTTTCTTATTATTATATACAAAATAGATTTATCTATATGTTCGTTTTACTACAATTTTGGTTGTTAGAAGTTACTATTGCATACTACCAAGACCCAAGTTTAGGTGAAACTTTTATCTCTCTCTCTCTCTCTCTCTCTCTCTCTCTCTCTCTCTCTTTCTCTCATGTTTTGTTCTTTTTTCAACTCGTTCTTTATTGCCATCTGGTGTTGGAACTACAAAGTTGCACACTTTTTTGTCCAACGGAGATAATGATGAAAACGTTTCTGAATAAAGTTTTTTAATATTTTTTTGCTGCGATATCTTTGAATAGAAGACACAGAGAAAAAAAACACAAACACTTTTTTCTTTATTTTTTTTTATTCAAATCGATTGAAAATAAAAAACAGTCAATCGGTTCAGTCGTTACTGAGATATGAATTTTTTTTCATGTATCTTTCAGATACATAGTTTTTGCGTAATAGAAGCACGGAGTGCTCGCGCCATTCGCACGCGACTTTGTTGCGCATGAACTTGGCGCGAGGCACTACCGTGCCTTTTGATAAAAGTAATAACATTTTGAAGATATTAAAAAAAAGCAGTCTTTTTATTATTTCCTGACATTATTATTTACTGACAAACAAATTATTAATATTATAATAGATAACAAAATGACAAAATATTGACATTAAGTAAATTAATTATCAACAAGTTTTAATTAAAAACATACAATCTTCATACATTTAATAATAATTATAATAATTGTTCAAAATGTCCACCATTCATTTGTATGCATAGTCTTGCTCGATGCATCAAACTCTGTCTGGCATTGTAAATCATCTGTGGAGTTATGTTTCCAATTGCTTCTATTATACGTTTAGTTCTTGCCGATTTTGAGGCGGTTGTCGATAAACGTAATTTTTTAAATGCCCCCAAAGGAAAAAATCTAACGGAGTTAAATCCGGAGATCTCGCTGGCCAGAAGTATGGTCCACCGCGTCCTATCTATCTGTTTGGATACGTTGCATTCAAGAAACGGCAAGCACGTCTAGACGAATGTGTAGGTGCGCCATCGTGTTAAAAAATAAGTCTTCTTCGGATATTTAAAGGAGTATTTTCTAATAATATTGGTAATTTGTTTGCCAAAAAATTGTAATACATCTGGCCGTTTACTCTACCAGGTAATTAAAATGGTCTAATCTATACTAATTAAATATTATTAGGTTTAAAATTATTATTCCAGTAATTTTTTAAATTTAATTAGTAAAATACAATATTACAAAGTATTTTACTAATGTATTATCTAATATACCAGCCCATAAATTACTTTTAAATCTGTGTTGAAAATTATTAGCAACAAATTCATGAGAATTATCTAATGACCATATATAATAATTGTGGCTGTTAAAAAGTCCCTCACGAGTGAATAGACATTCGTCAGTAAACAATATATTTTGTGTTATTTCAGGCTGCCGTTCTTCTTCATTCAAAATCCATCTGCAAAAATTTACTCTTTGTTCGTAATCTTGTGGTAACAAATGTTGTACCTTGGACTAGTAAAACGCGTGCATTTGATTGTCTTTTAATATTCTATGAACGCTTGTCTTTGATATGTCAAGAATACGACTTATGTCACGAATACTTGTTCAAGGGTTTTTCTCTAACATATGTAACACTTCTTCTTCATTTTCTATAGTACGGATACTAAAGTCGCGACCTATGTCAATATTTCTTCTATTTCTTGTTAGAGATCCTGTAGTTCTACCTCTATTTATCAAACGAAAAATTACATTTGGATAGGGTCTTCTACAATTCGGAAATCGCTCGACATATGTTCGCACAGTTTCCCTTGCATCTTGATTACTCTCACCATACACAGTTTGTCCGGAAAGTTCCCGGACTACGTGAATTAAAAATCGAAAATGAAA
>NW_018022635.1:7416-10035 GCF_002006095.1 Pseudomyrmex gracilis | reverse complement strand
GTTTTGGGCGCCAGACGCGGAGTCGCGTCAANAATCAGCGTCACTCGGCACGACGGGCCGACTAGCTCTTTTGGGAACGGAGAGGGGCGGGGTTTATTAAAAATTTGGGATGCAGGCTGTCCCTTGACCTCGCGATGGGAAGCTCAAGTAAAGGAAAGAGAGTTAGAATTAATCAGCACGAGTTAATAATTAAGTGACAATTTATTACGCGGGTAGAAAGGCAGAAACAATACAAAAGAAATGATATAAAGAATAGCAGAAAGAAAAGATGTGTTACTAAATAATATAAAAGCGATAAGATAACAGAAGTGATATTAAAGAAAGAATGTAAAAGAAATATGAAACAGAATAAGCTACGGCGGTATAATCAAAAATATTACAAACAAAAAGGTACGGGATCCACGACATAGTACGACAATTAACAAACCGTATCTCGCGAGTTAACAAGGCTAATTAATAAATCGAAACGACACCGCAAACGTACTGGACGCGAAACTATACTCGAGGATTCCAGCTGAAAGATAACAAGCGCAGGCATGAGAATATAGCAATCGCGGGGCGCAAAGCTGGATGCAGACTAACAGCTAGAGAGTGCAAGCAGATGTGCAAGGCAAACAATAAGCCGCAATAAAATAGCGTGCAGTCGCCTTTTTACAAGCCGTGGATCAACCCGGACTTACTTGTTTCGCTGAGGATCGCAATTTGGTTGACTGGCTCACTCTGCCACGCAGCTTTCGCCGGTTTCGTGTCGCTAGGCCCAAAAGTCGAGCCGATTTCTCAATCTACCCGCATGCACTCGAAAGAAAATACTCGCGATACGGAGCAAAAGGAGTGCGACGTCGGAGGTGGCTTTTCCCTTTTGTTTGTCACAAAACGATTGGCAACGCTCTTTATCTTGGCGCCAGGAAAATCGGCGATACGATACGTTACTCGACCGCTAATAATCTTGGACAACTTATACGCTCGAAAGGCGACACGCATTCACCGTACGCTCGCTAATAGTTCGGCGATAATTGTCCTAAAAATTCACCATCCAAAACTGTCGTTAATCCGCACGTTAATTCGGCACACTATTCCTTACCGATCAACACAGCTTCCGACTTGCACACACCTTACTCTAGCCGATCGCACGAGAAAAATCCGATTTCTTTCTGACAATTTCTTACCGCGGCGGCTGATTGCCGTCGGTAGACAAGATCCGACGGTACGCAAGCGATACGTTTCGATAATCACGGCACACGCACACGAATACGCTCGCTAGACAAACAAAACAAAAAGAAATAGAAAAGACGGACACAAATAACGCGAATAGGCTACTTGGCGCCGGATCGCAACTCCAGGGCTTGACTTCGATTTGCGAAATTACAACCAAACATGCATTTAACCTACGAATCTACAACTACGGCCACGAAGCCCCGTGAAGCCTGATTCTGGCCGCTGTCAAAAAACAATCGTGAACCCGGCCAAGGATACGTCCTTGCCGTCACAAACAAAACGCGAAAGGCAAGCGACCAGCCTCGACACGAGGCCTGTGCAACGCGGATTCGTGGCTAACAGAACTAAAACGGGCACCTCACCGTCGCTGGTTGTTTTCCGGCATGTCCCGGTCTTCTCCGTCCGGACTGACTCGTTCAGCTTTCCTGGACTCTGCCGGGGTCACCCTCTTGACAAGAATCACTTCGCCTCGAATTTTAACTCGCGGCACGGCAGACTATCTAGACGGCACGGAAGATTCGCGTACGCACGGGAGCCCGAAAAGATGCATGTATCTCGCACAGCTGTTCGCGACCAAGAGCAAGAAGATTTTGTTCGATAAGCGGTCGACACCCCGAGTAGCGCTAAGGTCGCGTGGGGTAGGTCGCGGGGCCAATCAAGTCGCAGGATTAGCGACGCGGCTCGCAAGCTCGCTTGCAGGCGGCAGGATCAGCGGGCCGCGAAATTTGAACGCTCGCAGTGTCTAGAACTATGTTACAGCAGCATAAGTAAAGCAGCAAGCAGGGGGGCGGGATAGCAATCCAGGGGATGCAGCAATGAGATAAGCAGCGGGTCCTTGAGACCATGCAGCAGGATGGCGGGAACACAGCACATCTCTGCGTAGGCCGGCTCGTTGATGGTCCGTTCCGCCCGTTCTGCTAAGCTAAAGCGCCGATGTGGCCTCTGCCTGCAGTCACCTACCCTGGCTCTCCACGTGACCTGGAAGCGAGACTTCGCGCCTCGGTTCCTTTCTCTCTCTCTCTTGTTCGGGCACCGCATGATGTCCTTGACGAAAAATCCCACGATGTTCTCATGACGATGAAACGCCGAAATTACATATAATACAAAAAGTAAAAATAAAATACTATTCTAAGCGAATGCATGCAAGCCCTGGAAGATCTTGGTGCTCGTTTGTCAGCTCGTTTTTCCGGGCTTCCGCGAAATTTTTTAACTTTTGTGACGGGGAAAGAGCGGCGCGAATACCATGTCACAATATATACATATATATATACATATACTCCATATTATATATATATATATATATAATATATATATATATATAAAGTGATACATATATACAGGGTGTTTCAGAACTATGGGATCAAACTTCTAGGGGTTATTCAGTGCAACAGTAGAAAACATTTG
>NW_018022635.1:3471-5511 GCF_002006095.1 Pseudomyrmex gracilis | reverse complement strand
GGGAGTCATCTGAATCTATCACCTCCAATAACTCGTTTGTGTGGCCAGGAATCGAAAAAAGTTTCATATAAAAGTTATAGGGTTTTGAAGGGGAACCAAAATAGCGTACCTTTCAACTTTCGATTTTGACCGAAAGTAGGTTACTTCAACCGGAAGTGGTTTTTTTGAAATGGAAATCTCTCTTTTTGACACCGGAAAATGAAAAAACAGAAAATTTTACGTTCAGATATAACCTTGGCTGTTGTAAAATTTTTAAGATGGCGAACGGAGATGGCGGATAAAAATTTTAGTCAACCGATTTGCACCAAATTAAGTTTACGAGGGTTTTTGGGGTTGCTGATCACGAATCTAAAGTCAGATTTGCAAAATTTAAAATGGCGGATCTAAGATGGCGGACCAAGATGGCGGACGAAATTTTTAGCCGAAATTAATAAAAGTTACTACTCGTAGCACTACCCAGGAAAAACGGCGTGGACGTGGTAGTTTTTTGTTCCTTTTGGGGTGCTTTATTTACGTGAGTCCCCTTGCCTCTCACTATCGGGGTGCTTGCTTTACGCGGAGCGATTTCCCGGTCGTGAGAGACATCCGACATCGAATGTTATATTACGATGTGTGCAACGTGCGCGAGAAACAGGTTGCGTATTACCGCATCATNACTACGCTGGTGCGCTACAAATGCGCATTCCTGTTAACGAGGAAGAAAGGATTTTAAGACATTTCGAAGAAAATCCTGGAAGCAATGTGCGCCGTGCAGCTCATGGGCTCGATGTCTCGAAATCTTTGGTGCACCGGTGTCTGCGATATAATGGACTACGTTCATTTCATTATCAAAAAGTTCAACAACTTTTACCGGGAGATGAGGAACAACGCGTCTATTTTTGTGAAGGTAATTGTATTGTTGTCATTTAAAACCTTATTTTTATACTTATTTATCATCGATGAAACAGGATTTCTTGCGCAGTGTCGGGAGAATCCTCTTTTTCCCGACCGCATCCTGTGGACGGACGAAGCAACCTTTACTCCGAACGGCGCGTTTAATTCTCGCAATTTTTTATTGTGGGATGAAGAGAATCCACACGCCGTTCGGCAAGGCGCGTTTCAATATCGTTACGCAATTAACGTATGGGCTGGAATAATAGCGGACCAAGTCGTAAGTAATAAGTTTATGAAGTAAATAAATCTCTTGATTTCTTTTTCTCGCAGCTTTTTTAAATAACATTTTTTCAACAATTTTTAGATCGGTCCCTATATTCTCCCGCATCGACTAAATGGAGAGATATATGCGCATTTCATTGAAAATCAGCTGCCCGTACTTTTGGAGAACGTTCCTTTCCGTGTACGGCAACAGCTGATTTTCNAACATGATGGAGCACCAGCGCACTTTAGTCAAAGAGCACGCGATGTTTTAAATGCGCATTACACCAATAGGTGGATGGGTCGTGGTGGCCCGATCATCTGGCCGGCGCGGTCGCCAGATCTGAATGTGTTAGACTACTTTGTTTAGGGTTACATCAAACAGTTAGTCGAGCACAGACGTGATGACGAGGAAGATGCAGTACGAGAAGCAATTCTCGCTGCATTTAACTCGATCACTCCAGAAATGGCGCACCGCGCGACCCGTAATATTGTTCGAAGGGCAGAACTTTGTTTGCAAAACCAAGGTTCACACTTTAAACAATTGAATTAAATCATGAGAGTGGATTATACCTATTGGGGACACCACTATAAAAAAAATGCGCCATGCTATCTACCGCAAGGTGGTGGGGAAATGATAGCACAGTGCTTATGAAATGTAATCATTTAATAAAAAAAACTAAAAATATTTCTTATGTACGTTCAATTTGATTAGGTAGTACTTTCTAAATATAATTATAATATTAATATTAATTATTATAACATATTAATGATAACCTTTTATTAATCAAATATGATGCAAATAATATTGAAAATTGTTTTTGTATGTAACAAACTAGAATGAATAAATTCATTCAATTCTAGATATTGTAATATTTTAAATAATCTTTATTAGAAAAACAAAAC
>NW_018022635.1:0-2797 GCF_002006095.1 Pseudomyrmex gracilis | reverse complement strand
AATGCGAAATATTGATAGCAAAATGTAGTACAATGATATTAATGTAATGTAATAAGCAAAAATGTTTAGACTTTTATTTAAGTCTTCTTTAGTTGAAGAAAAATTATAAATGAAATGAAAATAGATTNTAGTGAAGAAAAGTATGCAAACGATAAAATAATTATAATGTGATGTTATAAAGACTAATATGAAACAACAAGCCTTAAAATAACGATCATTCCGAGACACACAAGTTTGATGCAAATAATTTCACAATAATATTATATTTTTTTAACACCATATTATTGTGAAAATATTTATATCTAACTCTTCTGTCTCAGATTGATCGTTACTCCAAGACTTATCGTTTATTAACAATGTTTTTTACAACATTATTTTATAAATATTTTATCGTTTGTTTGCATACATTTCGCTACTGAAATTTATTGTCAATTCATAAGTTTTCTTTAACTAAAGAAAACTTTCTTTTATTCTGTAAAAAAACAAAATATAAAAAAAGAAAAAAGAAAGAAAACCGGTGCATTAGCAACGAAATTAATACTTAATAACTTCCAATTATTTATTTTCTTTGTGAGATTCTTTCCGTAAATATTTATAACACATTTGAGACCGACGCTCCATAAAAAAATACTAAAAATCTATCCTTTCCAGCAATTCTTTGTTTAAGAAATTCTTAGTATAAAGATATCATAACCCATATTTCGAGTCATCGGTCTCGAATGTTTCAGTATCGAGATGTTGCTATTGAATATTTATTTATTTATTTCTATTTAATATTTATTTATTTATTATATCTAAAAAAAACCCTACAGAAAGTACAACAAACGTTTCAATTTCTTNATTTATAATAATACAATATTTATTTTTTTATTCTAAATGTCGTTTTGTTTTTTCGTACATAACTAAACAAAAGAAAAATTTGTTTGTATGTAACTCAATTAATAAGTAAAGATTTAAAAAATTATAACAATTAGTAATATCTTCTTGCACTGATATGCAAAATGTAACTTATAATTTTTATCTCCAAAAGATAACTTATAAGTGTTTTCTTTTTTTATAATATTCTTCTCGTGCTTAATTAAATAAATAAGTAACACAAAATCATTATTGATACATCTTGATATTAGATGTATTTAATTAGAGTAACAAAAAATACGGTCCATGCTTTCGCGTTTAGTCATCGTTTCATCGGGTAACAACCGTGAGTGCGCGAAGCTTCTTCCCGTACTTAACCCTTTTGTTACTATAAACGAGATATTTCGCCATCACGATATTACTATTATGCGACGCTGTAGACGAGATATCTCGCGTCACAACTTTCGTTATTCGAAAGTGCTATAAACGTAATATCTCGTATACTTTAATTTGTCATCTGAAAATTTAGAATAAAGAATCAATTCAAGAACATTTTGTTCATATCTCGCCCGTAGCACAGCAATAGAAATTGCGACGCGAGATATCTCGTCATTAACGTCATCTTAAGCGAAATTGTGATGGAAAAGTATCTTGTTCTTGGTAACAAAAAGATTAATCAAATGAATAAATAAACAGACTTATTATCGACACATCTCGATATTAGAATTATTTAGTTTGATTAGCAAAACATGCGAGTAATCGTTCGTAATTTGCTAATCAAAATAAAACATACACGTTTTCGCGATCAACCATCATTATTTTTCATCTGCCATTATGAATATGCTATAATATATCCTGTTATGGTAGCTTCTCCCGCACCGTTGCTACGGATAACAACTGTAAGCGCGCGAAGCGCGGCGAGCAGTCTTACGCGCGTAAGACAGCCCAATGCATGCTTATTCGCGGATCTTTGTTAATTAAAATCTCAGTAACTATTGCGAATCTAGCAAAATGGTATAGGACTTTTCGACTCAGTTTTACTCCTTCTACCTGCCTACGAGAGATTGTACGGCCATTTTGGGACACTCTGTATATGCAATCATATTTTTTCTGTATGGTAATAAGTACTTTTATGTAATAGAGGTTTTCAACGTTTTTAAAATAAAGATTCCTCAAGGAAACTAAATGAATTGTTTGACGTATTGTCGAAGAAGATGTTGGTGTACATCAATTCGCAATACAGATGTGCACAGAAGCGCGCTAAAGTTGTTTGAAAAAAGTGACTCAAGCGAACATCTAAGATAGGTTGTGTTAATGTTGAGTTAGGTTGGTGTATCGGTGCTGTTACAGGAAGTACAGTAACGCCTCCTGGCGTGCTTCCTTGGATGCGTTTCGATATTCACTGCCAGTACTAAGGATCTATACTTCACGTCACATGTGCTATAGATTTCTAGTAGTAGCAGTGAATATTTTTGAACGCAGCTCTGTTGGTTTCATCAAATCGGGAAAGGTGCGCTAGTGTATTGCTTGATTTTGAAATAAATATTTAGCGCTTTTATAATAGCGCTGTGATTGCGGAAATAAAGTTTTCTCGTATTGTTTTATATAACCTCAAACAAGTCTGTGCGACGCAGGTACCTGTTAGTCAAACGACATTCTTGAGTGTACGAAATAGCGAAAGTTTCGTGTTAACGAAAGTGAGTAAGTGGTAAATTGCATACATTTTGTGCGTAGTAAGAGTGGAAACAATTTTGTTTCATTCTTTTCTTTGTGTAAAATATTTTATACAAAAAGAATTATAAAGAGTGCGTGCGTAGTAAATAAACATTATANAATACGGTTTTGTGCAGCAAAATAATAGATATCGTAATAGAATCAAGGTTATCAAAATGCGGCGTGTAGGTAGGCCGAGTAAAATTAACAAGAGTCAGATAATCGAAAC
>NW_018022634.1:19734-28055 GCF_002006095.1 Pseudomyrmex gracilis | reverse complement strand
CAGGGCGGATACATTGAGTAAAATGTCTCAGAAAAGATCCCTTAACCCAGCTATAAAGCAGTCTATTTATGTTTTTTCATATTTTCTGTAATAAACAACTTTTTCGAGAAAAAAATTTTTGTCCGGATTTAAGTGGCGGACCCTGTATATACAGTATCGGACCCTTCTACCATCTTCAGTTAGAATGCATTTTGGATAAAATGTTCAATAGCAAAGTTGTATGGTTTCAAGCGAGGAGTAAGATGATGACCTTGACTTTGATCTTGACCATGTCCTTTAAGGTCATTTCAAGGTCAACCTTTTATTTTTTTTAATAGAACACCCTACATTATATTGCATAGTTTTATAGCTTATCTTGAGAGCTTTCCAAAACATAATAAAACATTTTTTCATTAAGTACTTTTTGAGTTATAAAAGTTTGAAAGTAACAATTTGTTAAGTGGCGTGTGATTTCGGCCAGTTAAAGCAAGAATGGCATGTGGGTCCAGCCAGTTAAGACAAGAGTGGCGTGTGGGTCCTGTCAGTTAATACAAGAGTGGCGTGTGAGTCCGGCCAGTTAAGACAAGAGTTGCGTGTGGGCAGTGTTGTTGCAAAGTCGCGTTTTTGCGTATGCGCACTGTACAGCCAATTAGGTTCCCATAAAAGCTGTGTTTTCGCGCATGCGCCTTTAAATGTAGCATTACTGCCTTACTAACTCTGACATTAGTAAGGTTCAGTAAAGACCCAAATAATTTTTTATGCTTAATACGAGGAGTATGTTTTAATATTATTTGTTTAGTTTTTTAATAACATTTAAATAAAAAAATATTAAGAAAATAGAAGTTAAAAACAATAGAATTAAATAAACTTAAAAATAACATTTAAATTATTATTTTATTTGGCAGAAATCACGAATACCAACATTTGTTGCAAAGATAAAGGAACCTGCCAAAAACTTTACCAGTATTCAAGAGAACAAGAATACATTCTTTTATTTTAACAAAACTGACTATTTAAGTAATGTAATAATATATAACGGAATATAAAAAATATAAAATAAAATATAGTAAGTTATAAAAAATTATTATAAATAACTACAAAGAATATTTACAATTATATATATGGTGACTAAAAGATTAGCCACCATAGCGCCTACAGATAGGCGACCGCATATGCCGAGAACAAAGCCACAGCGCGGTGAGTTTCTCGGAGGTAGTCTCGCGCGGCAAGCTTTTGTACCGCGCTCCGTTGCCGCGCGGCACAGGGCAGCGACCGGTTTTGCGCGAGAGAATTGTGCGCCGGGGCCTTTATAAGAGGCTCGCCGGGCAACGATCGATACGCCTCACTCGAGCTAGCAAGGCATATTCTAAAAGCGCAGCTGGCTAATACTGCACCCAGGGTTCCGACAAGCTACTCTATAATACAGCTAGGTATACTACGCCGCCCTCGTAAACGACGGCCATCGCCCCCCCGATCACTAGGGGAAGCTATCCGGCAAAAAGAGGTCGGCGCCACCAAGGAAAAGAGGGTCCAGTGGCAATTGCTGTCGTGGCGGTTGATTCCTGTGGAGCTTCTACACCACCGTTTCATAAGGCCACCCAAGATCTTCCTGAAGCCCGAGGACCCCAGGATCTGGCGTTTCACTTCGCCCAGAGAGAACTGGGTCCGCCTACCTCGACTGCTCTCACGCTGAAGACAACTACGGAGCGGGCTACCCAGACTCAGCCTGCAGATAAGGCCACCCGGGGGACCAATCCAGACCGGCCTTTCTCTAGACACCTAGCCATACAGGCCACTGTTATCACCAGGGAACAAAGCAGCCAGGTAGACTCCGACTGGGAAGAGCCA
Organism: Pseudomyrmex gracilis; assembly: GCF_002006095.1. Taxonomy (NCBI): domain Eukaryota; kingdom Metazoa; phylum Arthropoda; class Insecta; order Hymenoptera; family Formicidae; genus Pseudomyrmex; species Pseudomyrmex gracilis. The sequence continues at coordinate 26,228 of NW_018022634.1, read as the reverse complement.
GAGAGAAGTCCACGCAGACCAACGGACTAAGGAAAGACACCTCGAAGGCGGCCTCGCAATACACGACACACAAGCGGGCGCGTTCAGTGCCACAGCGGAGCTCCGGACGTGTTCACATTACCCGGTGCAAGCCTCACTTGCTTTGGCAGGAGGGACCAGGGGCCAAAGACTAGCCCCGGCGTTCCCGAAACCAAACGGCTTTTTTCAAGGCCCACTTAAAAAGGAACAAAAAGCTAATTGTACACGCGCCTCGGAACGCAAGCATTGTAAATAGGCCATGTAAATATACCCAGTGAAGATAAGTCCTCGTGTGTTTCGTGTATGGCAAACCCGTCATTTTTATCCATCTCTTATTGTGGCGTTCATACTCACGACCGCTACAATATACATAAACTATTACATTATATTATATTATTATATTAAATTATATATATAAATCAAAAAATCTCTTCTTTTCGATGCACGTATCTAAAATAAATAAACTCACCAACAAAAATAATTAGGGATATGATTATAATTAAGTAGTATAAAATTATCCTACGCTCTTTAACCTTTTTAGTCCCTACTGCGAGATCCCGCCAAAACTGTACATGTTGGTGCCCCTCATTTACGTGCATATATTTGTACATTACTGCATTTTTCTAGCAGTGCAATGCGCATGCGCGAAAACGCGACTTTGCAACAACACTGCGTGTGGGTCCGGCCAGTTAAGACAAGAGTGGCGTGTGGGTCCGGCTAGTTAAAGTAAGAGTAGTGTGTGTTTCCGGCCAGTTAAGACAAGAGTGGTGTGTGGGTCCGGCCAGTTAAGGCAAGAGTGGCGTGTGATTCCGGCCAGTTAAGACAAGAGTAACGTGTGAGTCCGACCAGTTAAGGCAAGTTTCATTCCAATTGGTCAGTTTGGGCAAAATATTCAATTGTATCAAACAATTCACAACAAATGTTCAAATTGTTGCTCTTCAACAGCCTGGCAATGTGCTAATCTGTTATACACAGTTGAAACCGCATTCTGGTACGTTTCCGGCGGTATTAGTTCTATTTCTTGAGTTATTCTCCCTCTTAAATTATCTAAATCTTGTGGCTTGGTGGCAAACACTTTACTTTTCAAGTAACTCCACAAAAAAAAGTCAAGTGGGGTCAAGTCCAGAGACCGAGGTGGCCACTCAATATGACTCTTCCGCTCTATCCACCTGTCCTGAAAAACCTTATTCAAATATTGACGGACAATGACACCATAATGAGATGGAGCTCTTTCCTGTTGGAAATAAATTTTATCCATATTTCCACCAGCTATGTCTCGAATAGCTGGAACAATTTGTTCGCGAAGCATGACTGTGTATATCTGTGTTGTCAAATTGCCTTCAATGAAAAAAGGGCCAACTGGTCTACCATTAAGAATAGTCCATACGGTAACTTTTTGTGGATATTGGGTATGATTGTCTCTTTTCCAGTGAGGATTAACGTCACTCCAGTACCTACAATTGTGTCTATTTACATTTCCAGTCAGTTCAAATGTTGCCTCATCAGAAAAAACAATATTATTAAGTAATAGAGGATCGTCGACAATCATCTCCATCATAAGATCACAAAATTCGATGCGTCTATCAAAATCGTCATTGGACACCTCTTGGCACAAATGGAGTTTGTATGAATGCCATTTATTCAGTTTCAAAATTTTCCTGACAAATGCATGACCGATTTCGTGTTCTTGTGCAACGCGATTGATAGAAATATGAGGATTTTCAACAAAAAACTGTAAAACATCTAATGCCTTATCATTATTTGTTGCTGTTTTACGTTTACCAGATCTTGAGCGGCTTTTAACGCTACCAATGTCCTCGAAACGTTGAATAATACGAATTACAGTACTTTTAGAGATCCTATTAATTTCATTCCGAAAATTTTCATTAAATAATCGCGTTACTGTTTTATACTCTTTTTGTTGATCTTCCCATCCTCGCATCATTAACAGTGTTATTCGATCTTTTTCAGAAAGCTCCGCCATTCTTAATTAGAGCAAAGAAGAATTAATCAAATAAGTGATAAAAAATTGATCTAAACAATTAAGTAGACAAAAATACTAATTATTAAGTGTTGATCCAACTATTGATTTGTTTATTTCAACCAGCACTAGCAAAAAGCTCGTTGAGCAACTGAAAATCTAATAGATCAATTAATAATATTTACAAAAAATTTCTGGGCTATTGGAAACTGTTACGTCCTGGGGACTTCACGGGCTCCTTTTTTTGCAACGCGACGCGCCAACGCATAACAAATTTCCCTTTTTGTAAATAACAAAAAGTAATAACTAACTCGAACGGGTCTCCTATCGTTTGGAAACTTAGACTCCAGACGATAGGAGAGCGAACGGAAATCGCATCGGCGCCCGAAAAAATAGACCGCGCCTAGTAATAACCCGAAATTTTTAACTTATTGTTTAAACATCCTAAACAAACCCGGATATCTCCGGGCCAGGAAGAACACCGCTCATAAAAATTAGACCAGCCGAAGCAAATAGAATTCCGGCGCCACGAGCCATTTTATTATAAACAAATTGCACAGGGTCTAGGTGGCGTGATCGAAAACCAACACTCTCCCTTTTCTCTTCTCTGGAAAATCGGACGAGCCGACCGAGCCGAGAGGTCGTCGCCGATTGGCGATCTTACGAAGTTTACCTGACCACTAACTAACAAATGGGAACTGACGAAGCTCGACTGAGTTTTCCGATTGGAAGAGCCCTCGCTTACTCAAAATTGTATATAAGCCGGGACTCTCGGGATTGGAGGCAAATAGAGCCGCAGATTTTAGAAGCACCACAGCGAGTGAGTGAGTGGCAGTGAGTGCAGAATGTGAGATCCCAGAGTGAACTACTGCGCCGCAACAGCCTAGAACCTTTTATTAATCAACATCACTGGTTCGCAGCAAATAGTAAGTCCACATTGTAATTATTTTTATTTGGAGGTTCCACTGTTCGCGTACTTATTTCCCGACTTTGCGACTGATTTTCGGAGAAATCGAGAAAACGGTCAAAATAAACAAATACATAGACACACTCAAAAATTCGGTTTAATCGCAAGGGCTACTTGCGGTGTAAAACCATCTCGAGTGGCAGCCGAAATTTTTGGAAGGGCTACTCGCGGTGTGCAACCGTCTCGGGTAGCAGCCGAAATTTTTGGAAGGGCTTCTCGCGGTATATAGCCGTCTCGGGTAGCGTCCGAATGATTTCTTTTTCCTTCCTAAATCACGGAAACAAACATAACCCGCTTATCTTCGAATATCAGTCTTAGAATCATGACACATCCAAATTTATTTCTATCATTAAATCTATCGGAACCTAAGAAATGAAAAAAAACTGAATTTGTCAACTGACATAAGGAAATACATTTCTAAGATGATCTAAGTTGCGTAAACATGGGTTAAAGAGGGTGGCTGCACTAAACAACTCGTATTCCTTTTCTCTCTCACACTTGCACCCTAGCTTATAGATTACTTTGTACGAAACAATTATGCGCTCCGTCATTGTATTAATTGCAACACACCTGTTTGTTAGTAAATTGCTAAGATTTTAATTTGTCTTTTTTTAAATAAATTTAACTACTTTATAATGTGTGGAATTAAACTAAAGAATTATTAAAGAAAAGACAAAGCTCCAAATATTTTAAAAAACCAGATGAGAGGCAGGTGGAGCCAAACACGGATGTCGTTGTGAAAGCAGATGATTTTTATTAGAAGGTGTTAATGTGTATATACAATCTAATTACAGGTGATTTTTATTATAAGGTGTTAATGTGTATATACAATCTGATTTACGTTTTGACCAACGTTTTCGGTTCTTATCAAAATCTTTCTACAAATTGAATGTAAAAAACAATAGATTTCAAAGAACAAAAAATATAAAAAGATTTATACATACAAAAGCGCATTGTAAAATTAATATAAACTTATAGTGTTATGCTATTAGTAAAGTCGCCGTGTAACGAGATGGACACATGTTAACACTTGCGCTGTCATTTACGGATTGAAAATTTGAAAAATACATCAAGATGAACAGTGAATTCAGAGATCGAAGCATGCGCAATGGAAAGTTTAAGCTGTATTGACAACAAATGGTAAATATGATGTGTCTAGATTCTTCGTGTCACTGTTCAAATTGAGATCGTGTGTTTGTGTCTTAATGTATAGTGTTTCAGAAATTAGTCGCTTATGATGGTGTTTTTCACAATCCAAAATTTTGACATTATCCCACGAGAAATCGTGGGAATAATTGATTCTATGATCTGTGATAACACAGAGGTTTGTGTAGTGTTACGTTTAATGTGATTTTTGTGTTCATTAATTCTGGACTGCAAAACCCTACTAGTCTGGCCTACGTAAAAAGCCTCACAATCATTGCAATTTATTTTATAAACAACAAACGGACAAGAAAGGAAAGGTAAAGGATTCTTTTGTACCTGGACAATTTATTAAGACCGTAGAAAGCAAGGTGTGTGTCAGTCTCTTTGGAAAAAGTTGACAAAAATTTTTCAGAGAAATTATGTATATATGGCATCACAAACCAACGTGGAGGTTTTTTGTCAAGGATATTATTAGTCAAGAAGGTCTTTAAGTCGTTATTCTTTAAAAAATTATATTTTAGTCTTTGTTTAAAAATAGTATAAATGAAGTCAAGAGGGTAATTATTGTCAAAGAGGATGTTAATTATGTAGTCAAAGTTTTTATTATGAAAGTCAGGATGAGATAAAAAGAAGGCTCTATCAATAAGACCTATCACTGTGCCTTTTTTCTGGTTAATTGGGTGGTTGGAATGGAAATTGAGGTATCTGCCAGAAAAGGTCGGTTTATGATACCAGTTGTGTATCAAGAAATTATTTCTCTTAATTATAGTGATGTCCAGAAAATTGTGAGTTTGTTGTAACCAACTTCTACGGTAAATTGAAAATGAGGATGGTAGGAATTAAAAAGATGAAGGACTAAGTCAAACGTGTCACCAGGAACCATAAGAGCTATATTGTCTACATATCGAACATAGAAAGGAAGTTGGAAAGGCATAGAATTGATGATGTTCTGCTCGACGTCTTGCATGACGATGTCAGCTAAAATGGGAGAGAGAGGAGAGCCCATCGGTGCGCCAAAGGTCTGTTTATAAAAATGGTTATTAAAACTAAAGAAAGTAGAGTTGTACACAANTTTAATAGCTGTAAAAAATTCCTCTTTAGGTAGAGATGTTTCTTTGCTTATAAGATGCCATCTTGTTTCCAAGCCATTGATAACTAAATCGAGAGGAATGTTGGAAAACAAGGATATGACATCGAGAAAAATTAATTTAAAAGAATGCTTAAATTACACCTCTGAGATTATTTTACAAAGGTGAAAACTATTATACACAAAACTTTTGGGGGGTTGAATACTCTTAGAAATGATATTGTGTAAAAATATGACTAGTGTAAAAATATGACTAGTGTAAAAATATGGCTTAACAACATTGTTAAAAAAATGGAGGTCTCACAATTATATTTCGGACATCTCTCACCGTAATTTAAATTCATCGTTACCCATCCTGCCTAGAGCATATGGTGTGCCTAAGATCCATAAACCCGGTAATCCACTTAGAATAATTATTTCGTCAATTAACAGCCCTTTACACAGCCTAGCCATAGCCCCTCTGACTCCGACTGAGGCAACCCGGTAAGTTCCTTTTTGTTTTTAATTTTCTACAAAGGCTTTCAGCCTATTAACGTGCACATTCTGCGTGCACCGTCCTGCTTTGATTGCACACGTCACGTCTGACGTTTATGCGACTACTACATAAGGTCCTATCCACTTTGACTCTAATTTCTTAGATCTGCCTCTTCTCAGTGTCTCGTCATAAAGTAAGACCTTTTCTCCCACGCTAAACGCTGCTTGCTTTGTCTTTTTGTCATAATAACGTTTTGCTTTTTTCTTTTCTTCTTTGAGCTTTTCCAGCGCTACTTGTTGCCCGCAATCTTTCTTTTAATTCTTGCGCGTAATTTTCCAAATTAGTCGGTATCCTTGCATAACATTCGTGTTCTTTTGAATGTTGCTTGTGTGACACCTTCTTAATTCTCTTGAGACGTGTTTCTTCCGCCTTTACTGCGCTTTTATTTCTTATTTTATTTTCTACTTTACTTTGTTTTGCTAGTTTCTCCATTTTCACGCGCAGAGTTTTGATTCTTGCTACTTTTTCTGTAGCACTCACTGGACCTTCAGGGCGGAAACACTTTTCTGGCCGTACTGAAAAATGTCCTACAAATTCTTCAGATTGTTTTTTACTTACTTCTACGATTCCTGCTTGAATGTAGTTTGTCCTAGTTCGCCCTATCATTTTGCTTTTCGGCTGTAATGCACTGTGATACGGATGCAATGCCATGGATTCTTTCTCTATCATACACAGTTTGTCCGGAAAGTTCCCGGACTACGTGAATTAAAAATCGAAAATGAAAGATATGGTTTATTAAACAAGTTTACACTTCAAGGTA
>NW_018022634.1:2507-14584 GCF_002006095.1 Pseudomyrmex gracilis | reverse complement strand
TACTAAGTAGTTCCAGCGTTGACCGCTCGATAGCGCCGCTTACCCGCGCTAGAAAAAATCAGTCCGGGAACTTTCCGGACAAACTGTGTAAGTCTTTTTTTTTTATAATTATGCACTGCATTGTACTGTTTTAAAAAGTTGTACATTTTCGTTGCCTAATATGCCTAGGTATTTAACAGGGAAGTCGTCACTTACTACATATACTGTATGCTTGATTTCTTTATTTCCAAGCTGTATAGTAGCTCTCACCTTGCCGATCACGCTTGCCTTATGTCCCGTTACTCCGGTTAATTCCAATCGCGTTTTTTCCGCTGGTGTTTTCTCTTTTAAATATTTTTTCTTAACTAGTGTCATTGTAGCTCCAGTGTCATATAACATGTTTACCTGACCTTTTTTTGCTTTTTTTTATCGGCACTATTACCAAGTCTAATTCTGCTTATACTGCATTTATTTCTATTGTTTGAAGCTCGCCCACTGACACAGATCTTCTTTTTTTTTCATTTTTTTTTCTTCTTTGTCAGTACTGGACGATTCGCTACTGTCACTTCGGCTTTTCTTTTTCTTGTCTTTTGCCGCACATACGGCTTTTGCAGCTCCCTTTTTATTTTTCCTGCCGTTCAGTGACCAGCAATTTTCTTTGATATGCCCTGTTTTCTTGCAACAATTACACTGCTTATCCACAGCGTTTACTTTGCCACTGCTCGGTTTAGGCAATGCCACTCTGTTTGATCGGCACTCTCTTCCGTAAGGTCCGATCTTTCCGCATTTGTAGCACGCGTTGTTTTCATAACTTTTTCCCATCTTTTGCTTTACTGCAAAATTTCCACCGTGGCTGCTTTGTGGCACCGCCACCTTCTCCTCAAAGCTTGCTGCGTTTATAGCCTCTTGCAACGTTCCATAGTTGCGTGATCTTATTATTAACCTGACGTCACTCCTTAAACCTATTTAAAACTGTTGCAGCGCTTGCCCTTTAATAGTATTTATAATAGTACGTTTCTCTTCCATGGTGTGCCCTTTGCCTTCCACCATAGATTCGTACAACTCTATGGCCGTTTGATTTACTCTTTGACCGTACACCTGTGCGCTTTCATTATTCTTTTGTCGCAATGTGTTAAATTCTATTTGTAATTGTGTAGTGCTTCGCTTTGCAGAATACGTAGCTTCTATTTCTGCCTTTAACTGTCTAAAATCGCGAATATCCTTTGTTTCAAAATCACTCAATGCTTGCCTTCTCAGCTTGGTTCGCAATACTGCTTGCAAAAGAGTGGGTTCTTCCGCAGGGTTGACCATTCCCACTGCGTACTCGCATGCATTCAAAAATTCTCGAACTTGCTCGGGTGATTTCTTAGTAAACGTCGGTATCATTCCGACCACGTATTTTAATTTTAGACTACCATTATACAACACGGCGCGATTTCTTACGTCGTCAACTGTTCGTCCGTACGTCACGTCTAGCTGCTCGCTCGGACGTCTGTACACGTGTCGCGTCATCGACACACCCGTCCCGCGTCCGTGTGTCTCGCGGAGTTCCGTCACCCGTCGGTCCACCGCGTCTATTCGCGAACTTGTTGCTTCTAATAACCGCACTACCTGCTGTAGCATTGCGTCAGCAGGGTTGTAACCTTGCCTACTTGTTCCTGCGGCCCCGCGCCCCGCGGTGCCGCCCGCAGTCAACTCGTTTCGCATTCGGTAAATTTCGCGTTCCACTTCTTCGCAAGCCCGGTTTATATTTTGTTCGTCAAATTCCTGTTCCATACTTTCGTTATTCATTTCGGCCTGCTGTCTTGTGTAAAACAACTCGCTCTCATATAAAATTAAAGAAGATTTCTGAGTACCACTGCTCGGGGTTCCACTGTTCTCAACTCTACCGCGATTTATTACACTTTGTAAATGACCGGCTATACTACCGTCTAAATCGAACGGTAATTCTCTTTCTACAATCACATTCGGATTCAAATTCCTATCCTGCCTATTTACTTCCGCTTCTTGATAAAGCGCCGCCGGTGCGGTTCTCGGTACCGGTATTAGACTTCGTAACGACCGCGCTACTTGCTCGGATTGTACGCCGCGTTGTTGCAAACGCCAGTTACGAAACATATGTTTTGCTCGCTTTTACAAAATTTATTCGACTTACAGTAGTTGACCTATTTCCGCTTACAAGAGTCGTATCTGCGTAGTGTTGCTGACTCAGCTTTCCTCGCGCCGCCGCTGCCTCGCCGCTTCGCCGGTTTGTTGTTTCGCTGCTTCTCTGCTACCGCTGCTTCCGCTGCTTCGCCGCTACTGCTGCCTCGCTTGCGTTGACTGCCTTGTCATCTTTGCTGCTTTTTGGCTATTCTTTGCCGGTTCTTTGGTGCCCTTTCTGGCCCATCCGTCACAGCTGCTTGTCTGCTTGCCGTTTACTGCTTCCGGAATTTTCCGCCGGTAGATTTTGTTTTTCCGTTCTGTTTCTGCAGTCCGGCCGCTTCCTTATTTCCGCCTTGTGTCACTACCCATCGCTTGGCTTGCGTTAGGTCAGTGTTGCCGTGTAACTCGAGACTGTGAGTTCGCGATGTCTTTCTTTCTCTTTTGAACCCGTAGTTCGCAAGACATTCTTTTAATGACTGCTTTCTTTTTGTTTCAGAAACAGAGCTTGATGGAGTTGGGGGAATATATATATTTTCTGTTTATGTATATATATATTTTTTTTCTTTTTAAAATATACCTCTCTCTTTTGCCAAACTCAACCGTTCTCTTTTTTTTCTTTCTACACGAAATGAGAGATCCCACCGCTGCCACCAAAATTTGTTGGATGTCGAGGAAGGTCGGGTGGTAAAGATAAAGTTTTATTCTTGAACTTGTATTCTTATCTTTATTGCTCCGATTACAACGTTCCTTTTGTTCCTTACACAGCTGTTCCTCACTGTGGTAAACTTTCCGGCTTGCGGAGCCACACAGTGAGCTAGCAGTCTAATCACGGTCTCTGCTCTGCTTCATCCACGCGATTGATTTATAGTAGATCAATCGCGTTGATTCAGCAGGCTTACCAGTCCTAGCAACGGCCGTGCTAGTTACCGGTGCCGGTGTCGACGCATGCTGCGTTGCACTTCGGACAATGCGGCGATGTGCGCACCCTGTGGCAACCAGCAGTTCTTCCTAGAACTGCTGCCTTCCTGCAACTTAACTAGGTCATTGAGCAATGACAGTGATGTCTCATCACATTGCTCAATGGCCTCATCTCACTTAACTTTTAACACAAAAATTGGCGCACAATAGCCGGAAGTCGAGAATCTCTCGACGGGAATGGTATGGCGGCCGAGTCAACATCTCGGAATGCCGGAAACGGTATCTCGAGTCAACACCTCAAGAGGGAACGGTCGGGAATGGCGGACGAGTCAGCACCTCGGATTGCCAGAAGTCGGTCTCTCGAGTCAACACCTCGAGGAGAACGGTCGGGAATGGCGGCCGAGTCAGCACCTCGAATTGCCGGAAGTCGGTCTCTCGAGTCAATACCTCCAGAGGAACGGTCGGAAATGGCGGTCGAGTCAACACCTCGGATTGCCGGAAACGGTATCCCGAGTCAACACCTCGGGATCGGAAACGGTATCTCCGAGTCAACTCCTCGGAGAGCGGTAGCAAAATAGGAGTCTCGAGTCAGCACCTCGAGATCGGACTCAGGAATGGCTTTCGAGTCAGCTCCTCGAGCGCCGGGAAAGGAATGGGTCCTTACTGCTCAGATCGGCCGGCTTTTATACCCCGGAGCGGCCTATGGTCCGTCCGAGGTCGGCGTGTGGAACGCGGGTGTTTGCGCGCCGCGGCATGCACCTGTGTGCTGATAAGCGCGTGTTCGGTCCGTGTCGCTATAGGTTCGTTGCTGGTATTATAGCACGCGGTCGGTTACATAGGTGGGTCACAGAAACTATAGCGCGTAATATAGTATAACAAAAACGGTATTTAATATATATATAGTAATACAAAATAAACATGATAATAATACAACGTTGTAAAAATAATAATATGAAAGCTGGATAATAATACAAAAATAATATAAACTCAAGATATATATGCGTGACAGGGTTTGCTCTGTCACAGTTACAGAAAAAATTTTTGGGGCTGTTTGTTTTCGTCCACGAGGTAACTGCTGCTCGCTAAGAAAAAGACAGCACTGCATCAAAGATTAAAATCAGTGATCCGTATTGTTTGCTCAAGAGCTCGTACTTTGGTGCCTGCGAGAGTGAGAGAATAAAGATTGACCCCGCCACCGCTTTCGGGCAGATTCCTGCTAACGCCTTCGAACATCACGCATTTGAGCAACTTCTCGCAATCACCTTCGGGCAGTTTTCCGCCGTGGCCTACTAGCATAACCACTTGAAACCGTACAACTTTGCTATTAGACATTTTTCCAAAATGCATTCTTACTGAAAATATTAGGGGGATTCGACACTTCTTGATTAATGTATTTTCTTTAAATCAATTAATTGGTCTCATTATTCCACGCACAAAAGTATTAAGGTTATGATTACTGAAAACTAAATAATATTTTACAAAATATTTTACATTTTGTGTCAAAAAATTGTTAACTTCAAACCTTTATAACTCAAAAAGTACTTAATGACAAAATGTTTTATTTAGTGGTTTGGAAAGCTCTCGAGATAAGCTATAAAAATATGCAATAAAATGTAGGGGATTCTATTTAAAAAAATAAGGTTGGTTTTGAAATGACCTTAAAAGACATGGTCAAGATCAAAGTCAAGGTTATCATGTTACTCCTCGCTTAAAACCATACAACTTTGTTATTGGACATTTTCTCCAAAATGTAATGCATTCTAACTGAAGATATTAAGGGGATCCAATACTTTTCGATGACTCTGTATATTGTGACGTGCACTTCGCTCTAGAATCTTTTAGCGACGGTGCCGCACAACTTTGGAACATTTATTTAGTCGAAAACCAAGTTTTTACTGACCTAATTCGAAAGTTGGGCGCCAGGCGTGTTTTACACGCCGAACTCGGAAATCTCAATTTAACCCTTTGCGGACGAGCGGCGGATATATCCGCCCAAGCCTTTTTACCGTTGCGGACGAGTGTCGGATATATCCGCCCAACTCTCGCGCTGCGGCTAGCGTACGTCTGCCGTCGTAGGCGATAAGATACACATGAGGATACTAGCCTAAGACGTCAAGTGGCCTCTCAATGAAATTAGAGACGACTACATTTGTTTGTTTATGATTTTTAGGATTTTTTGAATAATTTATTTGAATAAAGCCTTAATTTGTAAAACGCAAATATGCGACGTGAAAATTTTCTTTACTGCACGCTCCAATACCTGTCGTCCACAGCGACGCTCGCCCGTCGAGCGTCTCCGTCCGCAAAGGGTTAATAGACAAATTTCGACAAGAACGTAAACATGACGGCAAGGTCACTCGGCAGCTAAGTTTCTTTTTGTTTTTATAATAATAACGGAGAAGCGTAAGCTCAGGAGGCAGTGTTTAATAAATAACGGCAGAGACACTTATTTGGTTAAGTTAATAAAACTAATTTTGATGTGTGTAAAGCATCAACAATTTAAAAAATATTTAACAGAACAATGGCTTTTAGAAGCAGACACAGATGTAGAGGTGCAAATTTTAACTTTGTTTATTATAAAAGTAAAAGTAGAACGTTTTTGACCTGTGGTTTAGGTCATTTTCAATACAATCTAAAAGTGTACTAATTATATAATATTGTATATAAAGGAAGCGCAAGTTATAAAAAAGGTCTAGTTTTATAGATTTACAAAAAGTGCTGGTAATTAACGCCGGTGTCGACAGACTATAAATGTTTTAGTGAGGCCGCAACAAGTAAAAACTGACAAACTGGCGGCTGCACAGTGTGCGAAGAATTTATATACAAAATTTAAAATTATGACAACCGTTGTGTACAAGTTATCAGGAGTTATCAACAAGCGGTAAGTAAACTTTGTCTAGGTTTTCTGTGTCGCTGTGTAAATTGAGACCATGGATTTGGTTCTTGATATGTAACGTTTCGGAGATCAGGCGTTTATGATAAGATCTCTGAGTATCTAAGATTTTAACACAGTCCCACTTAAAATCATGAGAATAGTCGTTTTGGTGGTCAGTGGTCACAGATTTCTGGGTAGTATTTCTGTTAATATGGTTCTTATGTTCTTTGATTCTAATTCAAATTTTTACAAGTGAGTGTTTTTTGATATACATTTTGATATACATTTTCATATATTTTGATATACATTATATTTAATATAATATACATTTGAGTATAATAAGCATATTATAAGTATGTAATAAGTAAGTTACATTTCTTCTATATATAAGGTTAATGCCCAGATAACCACGACTGAGTGATCTTATTTTGCAAAGTCTGCAATAACACATTATGCCAGTACAATGTAGCCAGCATTCAAACATAATCTGTTATTTCAACTAGTGTCGACAGAAAAACAGAAAAAAAATAAATATAAATATGTCATGCCGTGATGCAAATTTTATTGCATCAATCAAGCAGAACTTGCTCAAAAAATGTAGCAGATTTGAAGCATAACGTGCTATTGTCATTTCATTCTTCATTTATTTCTATATTTTTGCTGTGTTGTTTTCTTTACGTATCGTTCCTACATAATTCACTCACTATGATGATACAGCTGAGTGGAATCTGCTGCAAAGTGCTGATTAAACCTGCGTGCATACTGCTGACATACTGCTATCATTTGGCTATTGGGATGTAAATATATTATAAGGTTTTAGTTTTTTAAAACAATAGTTTTTCAAATGTGTTATCGGATAAACTGTTTCTTCGAGACAGTTACTACAATTATTTATTATCCTGTACTGAAAAGTCACATTCAGAAAGCGTACTTATTATCTTAGATAATTTACAAAAGATACTACTTTTCTCTTATCTGAGATACAGATAAAGATGTCATATATTTTAATTATTTAGATACAGATAAAATAAAACAATTATCACATCTAGATGAACATCTAGATAATTATATCTAGATAATGGAAAACACTGCAGGTAATTGTTCTAAAAGTCTTCGTACTGCTGATAATAGTAAGAGCCATCTTGTTTGTGCGGGATGTAATAAATTGTGTGGTTCTACACTTGTAAAACACTGGAAGATTTTATAATCTCCAATTCTTTTCGGACTATTTTGTATATAGTAATACACATCACGAGCAAAATCCTCGACACCTCTAGGCAATTTCTCGCATGCATATGATACACATAAATGAAAAGAATGGCATATGCACTTTATCTTAAATAAATAGGGAATCTCTTGCGAAAATAATACACATAATGAGTGTTTTTCCCCAAACATTACGTTTGCTCCATCTAAAGCAAATCCTATCATGTTGTCTTTATAAGGAATATTTTTTAAAGTAAAATATTCTGTTATTTCTTTATGTAAAGATATTGCACTGCCATCAATAATTAGAAAAAAACATAAAAAATTATCTTTTACATAAAAATCTACGGACGTTCTGACAATACAAGCCAAATGTTTTATTTTAGATTTATCCGTACTTTCATCCACTATGAGTCAGAATTTATTATTTGTTAACAAGGTAATTAACTTGTTTTCTTGTGCACGTCCTGTAACATTACTTATTATGGCTTGTGCTTTTGTCTGCTCAAATTTTAATTCACCTCCTATTTTAGAATCTGGGCAAACTTGTTGTATCAAATTTTTTAAATGACCTGCTAGACGAAATGGAAGATTGTGCTCTACAAGAAAACTGGCCATTTTTATTTCTCCAGCTCTTGCTTTCTTTTTTAAGTCTTTTTCTTTCTCTACCATGGACGTAATTAGTGATTGATGTGCACCAACTAAAAAAATTATATATTACAGTTATAAAAAATTAATAATATACCCAAAGGTATTTAATATATCACAAAACTCTTTTTGATATGCTTACAATATATACTTGTATATAAATATACAAGTTACTAAAATAATAGACATATTACTATTACATTTATTAGCAAGAAATTATTTTAAAGCAAAAGTTATTCACAGTAAAAGAAGTTACATGTGCTTACATCATGATGCTGTTCTTTCTTTATTTGACACTGATATTATATGAATCAAAAAAACAAATCTTACTTTTTTTCACTAAAACTAAAAGAAAATTCAAAGTCGAAATGCCAAAACGTGGCCGAAATCAGTGTTTGTTCTCACAGTTTTAAATCTCTAAGGCCTGTTCTACAATACAGTCGTAAGCTGTAAGTCGTAAAAAATTGACCAATCACAGTCAAATTACAGAAGAATAATTGATTGTGATTGATCACTTTCTTACGACTTACGTCTGTATTGTAGAACAGGCCTAAGGCCACTGGTCAATTTCGTGAAACTTGCGTTTGCTTTCTGCGACTACTACAAAACGATTTTTATGTTTTCAGATACTTCGTAGGTTAGGAGATCTGTCATGTAGTATGACAGATACACATGCATAATGATCATATGCGCACGCGTCATATTGCAGCGCCCTTTGTCACGATATCCGTGAACTACATACACAATCATTTTTATATTCTTAGCGCAGAACTGCTAGCAAACGTGTATACAAAACGTACTTTAGTCTATTTTTCTATTGTAGGCTTCCAAATCGTAGTCTAATAGTTTTATTACATTCTTTAATGTTTTGTTTATGCAAGATACTTGTTGGTTTTTATGCATAACTCTTGAACTTGAAATACCAGTACACTAAAAGTAGAGGTGAGTGTAACATCAAAAATTTTTGTTAAAGTTTTGATATATTAAAAGTATTTTGCATTCATTCTATTATTTTCTTTAATTCTGTAGAGCCGTTTTTCTATCCGAGCAATAATTACGAAAAGCAGTCTAAAATACAATTTTGCTCGTTCGATCGGTAATAACAGGAAGGTCCAGGACCCTCTTAAGAGCCGTTTGCAAGGTGTTGTGCGGAAATGTGAATATTATATATGTTACGTCCTGGCCCATGGTCGGGCTGTGGTGTGACGCAACAGTAAACGCGTCGTTTTCCATATCTCTCTTTACAGTGGACACGGAAGTCCCGCTGTGAGAGAGTCGAGCGAGTTTGTTTATATTTGTCGACAGGTCAACGGTGTACACCGATCTTACTCTGTCTAACAAACACTCGCTCGTTGGTCCCTTTTTAGGTCTGAGACGCAAATCTCATTTACCAAAGACGGGACCTAGCGATTTTAACGAGGAAGTGAGAGTGGATGGTTGTGGAGAGAAGGATAACAAAGAATAATTCTTTAGTTTGATTCCACACATTGTAAAGTACCCAGATAACAAAATGCTCGCACAATGATCTCACGGTGCGCGCACGCCATGCGGATTATTTCGCACGGCGTGACTTCATATCACTAGACAGATGCGTCCTCATTTGAGGATCATATGACTCGCACGCGTGCGGGCTCACTCGTGCGAGTGAAATGTAGCTCTCACGCGTGCGAGCAATATGAGTCTCAATTAAGTAAGAAATAAGCGATTTAAGCCAGCGGCACACGGTACGGTTTTGCTTGTTGAATTGATTGCAAGTTAGTAAAATGCTAGAAATGCACCTTACAGCATTTTTAAAGTAATTTATTAGCTCGCGATCAATTCAGCAAGCAAACGTACCGTGCCGCTGNTCTACATATGAGGGGTGATTTCATCCCTTAAAACCGTTTTTCAGCAGCAACGGAAAATGTCAATACTCATCTATTGACCTCCCTTACATGTGTGCAAAGTTTCATCAAAATCAGAATTTTCGGGTTCGCGAGGTTCCCTTGTTAGTTCTTTCTGAACACTTATCACGTAAATGAGCCAAACTACAATTTGATTGAATGGAAAATGATGTGAACTTTATGTGATGATAAAGCATTGTTTTCAAAGACAATGAAAACTTTTTACAAGTTTGATATTTAAAAAACAACTTTTTTCATATGTATGAGTTGAATAAATTATGTATAGTTTTATACATATATTGTTATGCACATTTGAATACAAGTATGCAGCACAAGTATGAAGGATTATGTATAATTACAACTTATAAAGCAAATATAATATATAATATATTATATAATAATATATTACATTATGATATATTATATAATATTGTTACGTCCTGGAGACTCCACAATCCCCTTTTTCTTGCAACGCGACGCACCAACGCATAACAAATTTCCCTTTTAGTAAATAATAAAAAGCAATAAATAATCCGAGCAGATCTCCTATCGTTTGGAGTCCAAGTTTTCAAACGATAGGAGAGCAAACGGAAATCACATTGGCGGCCGAAAAGATAAACCGCGCCTAGTAATAACCTGAAATTTTAAACTTATTGTTTAAACATTCTAAACAAACCCGGATATCTCTGGACCAGGAAGAACACCGCTCATAAAAATTAGAGCAGCCGGAGCAAATAGAACTTTGACGCCACGAATAATCCACAAAAACTTTATTATAAACAAATAGCAAAGGGTCTAAGTGGCGTGATCGAAAACCAACACTCTCCCTTTTCCCTTCTCCGGAAAATTGGACGAGTTGACCGAGCCGAGAGATCGCCGCCGATTGGCGATCTCACAAAGTTTACCCGAGCACTAACTAACAAATAGGAACTGGCGAAGCTCGACTGAGTTTTCCGATTGGGAGAGACCTCGCTTACTCAAAATTGTATATAAGCCAGGACTCTCAGAACCGGAATCAGTTGAGAGCCGCTAATCTTAAAGGTCGGGAGTGTCGTGGTACAAAGAGTTTGAAAAGTTCGGTGCCGTGAGTGCCAAAGCCGGGACACCGAAGCCGCACTGGTATTCAACGCTCCACTTCCGAGTGCCTCCAGCCACGCCGCCACTCAACCATGTAGTAAGTGTTTTTAAGAAACCAATTGTTCATTGAGATCCCACGAACTAGAAATAGAGATTGAGAAAAAAAGAGAAAAACGATAAAATCTCGCACGAATTAGACACAGCAGCCGCGATACTAAACCGTTTAATAAAAAAATGTATTTTGGCTATTGAAGCAAAACACTGTTGTTGATGTGTGAATATTTAAATCAGTTTATTGAAACTTAGTAGCATTAACGCTTTTGACCTTGTATTAGGTCCTTCTCAAATGCATTTCTACAATTAAATTAACATAAAATCCAATTAATGAAATTTAAAAAATTAATTAAAAATTGCAGAATAACTATAATATATAATAGTCACTTATAAATTACTTTGGTAATGTACGTCGCACAGTGCTGATCGAGAATGTCCATATCGCACAAGCGGACCCGACCAACACTTTACAAAAGGATAAACGCGACTGAGAAACAGCGTGTGTATTTGAATAGAAGTCAAATCCGCAAATAACATAACACATTACGATGTATTATCGACAAAAGGTAAATAGGAATTGTCTAAATTTTCCGTGTCGCTCTGTAAATTAAGCCCGCGGATTTGACTTCTTATATGTAGCGTTTCTGATATCAACTGTTTGTTGTAAGATCTCTCATAATCCAAAATTTCTGAACTGTTTAAGATGAACTGTTTAAGATAGCCTCTCCCCTCCTTCCTTGATCAGAGAGGATATCCGCGATCTTGAATCGCTCTGGATGACTTCTGATAGACATCCGCGCTTTTAAATCGCTCTGGATGATTTTTGACAGACATCCGCGGTTTTGAATCGCTCTGAATAACTTCTCATTTCTTTCCTAAATCACGGAAACAAACAAAGTCCGCTTATCTCCGAATATCAGTCGTAGAATCATGACACATTCAAATTTATTCCTATCATTAAATCTATCGGAAACTAAGAAATAAAACAAAACCGAATTTGTCAATTGACCTAAGGAAATACATTTCTAAGATGATCTAAGTTGCGTAAACATAGGTTAAAGAGGCTGGCTGCACTAAACAACTCGTATTCCCCCTCTCTCTCACACTTGCACCCTAGCTTATAGATTACTTTTTTTAATAAATATAACTACTTTATAACGTGTAGAATCAAACTAAAGAGTTATTCTTTGTTATTCTTCTCTCCGTACAACCCACTCTCACTTCCTCGTTAAAATCGCTAGGTCCCGTCCTTGGTAAATGAGATTTGCGTCTCAGACCTAAAAAGAGACCAA
>NW_018022634.1:0-1257 GCF_002006095.1 Pseudomyrmex gracilis | reverse complement strand
TATTTTATTATAAATATTACTTACATTATTACATATATTATTTTATTGTATGTTATTTCGGTTTTTATTAACATTAATTATACATATATGTAGTTACTATACAGAATGCCTGCCGTACATACTCTCGTGAGCAGGTAAAAGCGGTTATACTGAGTCGAAAAGCNTTATACCATTTTGCAAAATTCGCAATAATTAACGAGATATGAATTAATAAAGATCTACGAGTGAGCATGCATCCACGTGCGTATGACAGCTGTGTTTCACGNGGGCACGCTCATCGCAGATCTTTATTAATTAATATTTTGTTAATTATTGCAAATCTTGCAAATTGATATAAGACTTTTCGACTCAGTAAAACCTCTTTACTTGCCTACGAGAGAATGTGCGGCGGTAACCGGACANCTTGTATATTACTGACATGTAAATGTATTTTATTATCTTTAAAAACTCAATATTTTTTGGGTATACAAAGTTTCACATTGATGAGTCCGTTTCGTACTCCGTTTTAACGGATGAATTGCCGAACATATCTGATTGGTCAGATTCATGTTCTTCTTTGTTTAAGTTTTCAATTCTTTTTAGTTTTTTACGGAACCTTTGTTTCACAGAACGTAAAACTTCCTGAACATCTGCCTTGAATGCAGTTTTATTGTCGGGTCCATTGAAAAAANGGCATTTTTGAGCTGCCACTGAAAGAAAAAAAAAAGGTTAATAATAAGCCTGTTGAAATATTATTTGGCGATTTATATTATATATACATTAGCGCCCGACAAGTTCCGAAACTGTAAAATATTTAAAAAAAAACATTTTCGAAAAATATGTTTTAGAATAAAGTTGTACGGTATATGGCAATTCATCATCTGTAATATTTTGGTATGATCATCAATGACTTTCATAATGTCACATACAAGTCATCTCATCAAAGTTTTTAAATAGAAATGCCCATTTTGTTTTCTACACATATTCGTGTTAGCCTGATTTCAGTTCAGAACTTNCTTAAATACGATAAGTTTTCAATGTTTTCGGAATATGAAAATTGAAGACTTGTAACGCCAAATTTTCTCAAATNAAGACAATCAGGATATTGAATCAGAATATTGAAAACGTATTGACGTCAGCAACAAAAATATATAATAAAATGATACTTTTTGGAAGAAAAGGAAATAGAACCAACGGATTTTGTACAGGGATACATACTGTGAAGTCAGATAAAGGTCACTTTCAATTTGTTGTTTTTTTTTTTTTTTTTTTTTTTTT
>NW_018022633.1:24199-25997 GCF_002006095.1 Pseudomyrmex gracilis | reverse complement strand
GTTTAGTAAAACTGTCTCATGAACCCGGTTCCCCTCTTGTGCAAGCGCGTCCATTTTACGATTAGAACGTGGACCGACGAGGTTTATTGCCCGGGATGTGCGAACGATATTCCCGAGAATGAACCGCGCGAAGTAATCGAGTACCATCTCCTAGTCACAAGTAATAGAATCCGAATCGGTTTCATCCTGTGCGGCCAGTGTTGGTCAAACGCCGCTTTAGTAAAACCCGCGGAAGAGTGTGATTTGTGCGGTACACAACAAGTCTGTGGACCAGACAGCAATTAACCCTCGAGATTTCTATGTGCGGACCACAGTCGAATCGCACCCGACTATCGCTCCCATCTCTCGATTTCATGCGTCGGTTTACAATTACCCGCTGTAGACAAGCGTTAGTATTTTATTTAGAACCTCCGGCAAATTCGCGCGAACCGTCATACGTTCTGTGCGAGCAGTGTAACGACACACGCTTTCCCACACATATCCGTAGAATTCTCGGTAACCACGGGTTCGAGATAGGACGTCGGCGAGCGGTCCGACGCTGTCAAATTTGTTATCAAAATTTAACCCGCCATCGTGCCGTGTTAGATTGTTCGGAGTGCCTCGAACAATTTTCGTATTTCGTCGAGCACCTCAGTCTTCACGCGGTAAGTTTCTATGACTTGCATGACCCAACCGTCGTTGTGTGGTCAGGAGATCGCGTGTAGGTGCTTTCTTTTTAGAATCCTCTTCAACTCTTTTCAACGAGTGCCTTGCCGCAGGCTATCCCGGGTCTTGTACCTAAATTAGCGGTAGGTCCACGAGTCATAGGTCCGAGTACTAAGCTTCGTTACGTTATATTATTTTTTCTTAGCCGCAACCGACCGGGACGTAACAAAATTTGGTGACAGTGGTGGGATAGATAAACTCGTTTTGTAAGGGAGTCCTTTACGCGAAAAGTTTTACGGATTTTTGTCGCAGAAATTGTTTATAAAAAATGGATAGAGAGATGCGTAGTAAAACGTGTAGCAGCAAGCAGGCTGCTGGAGCTCAGTCTGCAATGACTGAAGAACAGGTGCGAGCAGAAATCGCGGTAATGCAGGAAGCGCTCGATAAACAAAGAGCCCGAATGGAGGAAGAATCGCG
Source organism: Pseudomyrmex gracilis (assembly GCF_002006095.1). Lineage (NCBI taxonomy): Eukaryota > Metazoa > Arthropoda > Insecta > Hymenoptera > Formicidae > Pseudomyrmex > Pseudomyrmex gracilis. The sequence continues at coordinate 24,875 of NW_018022633.1, read as the reverse complement.
AGCTTTGCGCCAAAAGGAGAATGAAATAGAGTCGCGAGAAAGAGATCTTTTGAGCAGAGAGGAAGATTTAGAGAGGACAAAGGAATTGTTACAGTCGGAGCAGAATAAAACCGTTTGACAAACCGGAAATAATTCAGGTCTATCCAAGAAATCCGCGAGATAACGCTTACGAGGATAGTGCTTACTCGAGACCGCAACATTTGGACGACAATGTTTCGCCACACCACGGTCAGCAACCGCATTTTTATCCGCGCTCCACATCACCGGAACAAACCTCGCAATTACCTCGCATATCGTACCGTGAAGCTACCGATGTAGTGCCGTATTTTGACGGGTACAACATTCCTCTGTCGCAATTCGTACAAGCATGCAGACATGCTAAAGAAATCGTCCCGCAACGGTGTGAGTTTAACTTGACAAAGTTATTAATTAACAAGCTTCGCGGTAGAGCGTATTATGCCGTGTCGGAAGAAGCATGTGACTCGGTTACGCAATTAGTGGATTTGCTAAATCAAGCGTTCGGTTTATTAAAAACGATTGATCAGTACCGGGGCGAACTTAGCTCGGTCTTTATGAAACCTAAAGAACATATTCTCGATTATATAAGCCGCGTAAAAGAATTGCGTTCCTCAATTCTTGACTGTGAAAGACGTCAAGTCGGCAACCTAAACGTGAA
>NW_018022633.1:12006-21028 GCF_002006095.1 Pseudomyrmex gracilis | reverse complement strand
TCATGGATCAGGTGTTAACGGGCCTCCAAGGCACCGAACTGTTTGTCTATCTCGATGATATCGTCCTATACGCAAGCTCGTTGCGCGAGCACGCAATCAAGTTCGACAAACTCGCCGAACGACTACGAAAAGCCAATCTGAAGCTCCAACCAGATAAGTGCGAATTCCTCCGAAAGGAAGTAAATTACCTGGGCCATATAATTAGCGAAAATGGTGTTAAACCGGATCCAAAAAAAATATCGGCCGTAAAAGAATTTCCGCAACCGCGAAACGCAAAACATAAAACAATTTCTCGGTTTAGCAGGCTATTACCGCCGCTTTATTCCAGATTTTTCGAAAACTGCGAAGCCGTTGACAAACCTTTTAAAGAAAGATGAGAAGTTTATATGGTCGGAACCACAAGAAAAAGCTTTTGTCTCCTTAAGAGATGTACTTTGCTGCGAGCCGTTATTGCAATATCCCGACTTTACACAACCATTCGTGCTAACCACAGATGCGTCCGGATACGCAGTGGGCGGCATTCTAAGTCAAGGTGTCATAGGGAAAGATTTACCAATTGCATATACGTCACGTCTTTTGAATCAGGCCGAGCAGAACTACTTCACTATAGAAAAGGAACTGCTGGCAATAGTCTACTGCGTAAATCACTTTCGACCCTACTTATATGGACGGAAATTCAAGCTCGTAACCGACCATAAACCTCTGGTCTGGCTGCATTCTGTGAAAGACCCGACGTCTCGTCTCGTGCGCTGGCGCCTAAAACTCGCCGAGTACGAATACGAAGTCATCTACAAAGCTGGAAAGTCGAACGTGAATGCAGATGCACTCTCCAAAAATCCTGCCTTTCGTCAATCCTCAAGTCACACGACACCCCCATTTCCGTTATCTGACCCTTCAACTCTCGACGCAACGCGTTCCCACGACACAAACTTACCCACGGTATACCACGTACAAAACACGTGCGACACTTCAGACTCAGACGAAACAACATTTGATCCAAGACCCTCACGACAAACAGACGATAACGAACGACCAAGCGGCAGCGTTGAAAACACGACGCCAGATCCACCGAAAAATAACGCAGACCCGACGAACGATATGTTATCTCTCGACGTAAACATAATCGAGAATGAAACGTTAGACGACGCAAACCAGTCCTTTGATGATATTGCCAGCGTCGACACTTCATCTGAGATGTCTGACGATACCACGCAGAGCGAGTCTGAGGACAGCGCGCATAGTTTTGATAAAGTAAACGAACCATACCAATGCCGGTCTCAGGACAGGGCTCGTATTTCGGAGATACGCGATAACTTCGCCGCGCGTAAAGACAATCTAGTCATATTCACATCACGTAACGGAACACCGTGTGATAAAGGAGCCATCATGCTTCAGACAAATAACATACTCCCGCATATCCGAGGCAACGCACTCGGTCAAGCAAAGCTAACTCAAAGCGGTAATCGACGTGTAATATCACTGATAATTAAAAATCGCGCATCCGACCCCGTGGACCGCGAGATCCTTATCGAATCACTAAAATCATTACTCGACGTAACGAACGAACTCGGTTTAGAGACAGTGTCCATTTGCAAAACTAACATAGACTACGTAAATTTTGAAGAGATTCGCACATACTTACGCGACATATTTGCAAACAAGCCGGTAAAGATATTAATTTGCACAAATCAAGTTACTACACCACCAACCGAACAAAGAAACGACATAATTACCGAAAATTATTGCTCCGCGCTGGGCGGACATAAAGGCGTTACAAAAACGTACGAACGTATTAAGCATAAATATCAGTGGCCAAACATGAAAGTCGACGTGCAAAAATTCGTTCAAAATTGTCGTGGTTGCCAGCTGAAAAAACTTCGTGTTAAAACAAAACAGCCAATGACGCTAACAGACACACCCAATGCCGCGTTCGACAAGATATCAATGGACGTAATGGGACCGCTTCCAGCTACCTCCCTAGGAAACGTATACATACTCACCATACAAGACTTACTAACTAAATATTCCATGGCAATTCCGCTGCAACACGCCACGGCAATAACCATTGCCGATGCGTTTGTAAGTGAATGGATCTGCATATACGGTGCACCCAAAGCCATTCTAACAGATCAAGGCACAAACTTCTTAAGTAAATTAATGAGAGCCGTAGCACGCAAATTTAGAATCAAACAATATCACACAACAGCATACAGACCTCAGTCTAATGGATCGGTCGAACGATCACACCACGTTCTGTGGGAATACCTGAAACAATTTGTTGACAAAAATCACGAGTGGGACGAGTATTTGCAATTGGCGTCATTCTCGTATAACACCAGCGTTCACGAAGGTACAAAATTCACACCTCACGAAGTAGTCTTTGAAAAAAGTGCGCGTTTACCGACTAGTAACCCTCCAAGCGAAGATCTCGAAAACGAAAGCTATGCCGAATATCTCGCGAACCTTTTTAGCAAAATACACGACGTTCAGGAAGTAGCACAAACAAACCTTATGCAAGCAAAGGAGAGATCAAAGATTTATTACGATTGTAAGATTAATGAGAAAAATTTTAGCGTTAACGAGTATGTGTTTTTATTGAAGGAACCTAGCAAAGGTAAACTAGGCGACCAATATGTAGGACCGTATAAGATAGTAAAAATAATGCGTAATAACAATGTTAGATTAGAGATAAGTAACAGTAAAAATAGAATAGTTCATATGGATAAGATAAAGAAACATAAAGGAAGTACGCTTTAATTAGATAAGTCAAAGTGTTAGCCCATGTAAATAGAGCATATAGACAAAATGGACGACAACCCCCCACCAACACAACCAAACCCCACCTCACAAAGAAGGAAACAGCAGCAACGGATGAGAGCTGCCATTATCAGACAAAACTTCACGAGATCAAGATGTACCTGCTGACAACAGTGTTCATTACTGCCTCTATGGCTTACGTAGCAACATCCCTCGTAGGCTACGACTGTGGAGGACACGGACTGAATATTACCACGCTATCACTCTCCGACATCGGGACGTGCGAGCTTGACGACATCGAGCCCGAGAAACAGGAGACNTACCTGCAGTTAATGCAGTTATCGGATTTTGACAAAACCCAGGCAACCCAATGCCTCATCGAGATTGACCGCACTATCTTCTATTGCGGAATGCACTCACACACAAGCATAGTGCAGAACGGTCGAAAAGAGTACATACAGGAGATTGGTTCCAGTGGTTGTCAAAATTTACAGGCCACAGGATCCATTACCTTGGGCAACGCCATTATTACTGGCATCCGCCAAAACCAGACTAACACAAGAGAAGTCACCTTAGCCGGAACCACATCCGTAGACGGACGATGCACAGGTACACAGTATAGTGACGCCTACGGAACCTGGNAAAACGTTGTAGTGCAAGCCTCTGTTAAAATTACGTTACGATCACTCGAAGTACCAGTACAAAGAACAACCAATCAAGTGATTCTCCCTTCCGGAACACATTGCGCGGTATCAAAAGGNTACTGTCTGGACGCAGACGGAAGTGAAACCTTCTGGACACCTTTNCCGGTGGACAGCTGTCATTTCGACCGGTACGACATTCTGTATGAAGGCCTNGCCACAAGGTTAACTTCGAAACCAGGGCAAGAAACGCCGACAATTTTCACCGTTACGACCAAGGACACCACGTTCGCCCTTACCAAGACAGCCGAGGTGAACGTTTGCGGTTACAAACTCACACAAACCGAACATCCAAAGTTATTTATCTTGGAAACTCACCCAGGAAAAAGCTTCAAAACACGGACTAAAATAGCAGTCGATAACTTAGATATTTTCTCGTATGTAAATTCAAAATTTATCTACGTAGAAAAACACATCAAAACTCAGCTTACACAACTATACCGAGACATAATGGAACAGAAATGCGCTCTGGAACGGCAAATACTTCAGAACGCGCTTTCACTCTCCAGTGTCGCCCCTGATGAAATGGCATATCGAATACTGAAATCACTCGGATACACAGCAGTCATTTCTGGAGAAGTGATACATCTAATAAAGTGCATCCCAGTCGAATGTCGCATGCGACATTCCTGAGGTGATGATGAGATTTGAACTTGAGACCTCCATATTCGCAGCCCCNNCACTCAGTCCGCAAGACCANTTGTTCCTTAATANAATGTAATTCTTTTNTCTGNTTATTCTTATATGCTATTCTTCGCATTTCATTTATTACTTATTTAAATTATTATTTAATTATTAAATAATTTATTTAATTATTAAAAATATTGCAGTGCACTATTTGTAATAAAATAATAATTTATATAAGTTACAAATGAAAAATATTGCACTGCAATATATTTTTAATAAAATGCCTGCAACAATTTATAAGACTATTTCTCTTATTATTAGTAGTATTATTAAATATACTTTAAAATATATTTTTACAACGAGAACAAATTTTTTGTTAACATGTACTGATTATTAAAGTCAATTTTTAATATATATCAAATAATATAGAAAAANATGTACACATAAAAATATATACCTATTTATTTGTATCAACTTTATTATATTAATAATTATTATATAGTAAAAATGTTATACNCAAACAAAGTGTTCTTTGTTGATATACTACATTTTGAAAACAAAGCGTTTATGTTTAAAACAAAAGTTGTTAGGTTTTTACCACAACGTAGCAAAAGATATGTATGATATTATACATAAGATATAATGCGATGTATGCAACGTGCTAAATAGTAAATAACATTAAATGACATCTCTATAACGTTCATAAGCTAGCTACTTAAGATATAATACAATATTACCGCACTATTTCAATATTATATATAAATGTAATATATTGATAATATTATTGTAATATTGTAGTATAATATCTAATATTACTAGTATATTGCAATGTTACTGTGATATTTTTGTAATATTACGTGTTATGTGGGATCTTACATATAATACATAAATATATACTCAAAAACAAATTTTTAACTACCGTGTTATTTAAATAACGTCATTATGACGTCTTACTCACTTATTTCAACTGACGTTACTCCAAAGACCAATAGTTACATCATATATGACCCCAGTCAGAAATACCTTGTCGAATCGACGTCGATTCGACGTCGATTATACTAGTCGATCTACGGTTGATCGACGTCGATTTCTGACTGGGGACGTATATGTGTGACGTATATACTGACGTCATTGTTATGACGTTCAAAATAACGTCAGATTTAGGTCATAATCACCAATTAGTGACAAAAATCACGTACATTTACGTCATTACAACGTCAGCTGGTTGCTTGGAACATTTTGTGTAATATAAAGAACGGAATATTTGGAACTAAAAGTTATATTATTTTTTTTTATAGCAAATCTGATTATCTTTTCTGTTTCAAGGCATATTTTTATCACGCTTTCTGAAGGATATGTTAAACTTCCACGATCTTTTATTTGTATAATTTTCTTTGATTTACTATTATCAATTAAGGCATTAACACAAATATTACACATGATGTATTTAATTAAATGTCTTACAATAAATCCAGCTATGTAACTTATGACTTCTATAGAATATTGATCTAAATTAATAATATTATAAATTAATGCTGCAATATAAGGATGATTGTGTTCAAATAAAATTTGATTAATATACTTTTCAGTGTCAAATTGTGGAAGACTTATTTTACTTTAATTCTGTCTTACTTATCTCTCTTTCTTCTTCTTAATCCTCTCTTTATTAAAATTTTTCACACTTTCTTCCTGTCACTAACAGATTACTACGCATCAACGTCAAATAATACTACTCTCAAAGTGTTGAAATAATACCACTCTTATCAAATAGATAGCAGCACTAGTAACCCATATAAATATGGCTAAAGGTTGTTTAGAGGTCAACCCCCCCCCCCGCACCATGGCTTCACTCCTCGCGCCTATAATATCCCTTAATGCTCTCTCCTTTATCTCCATGTCCACAACTACGTCGTGTCAATAATGTAACTGCTCTTCCTTCCTATTTCCTTCTCAAAACGTAAAACTATTGGCCATTTACTTAATATTTAACGTTGACAAATAACATGTGTATATATATATATTGTTGCGAGATGCGGCGCGTGTCGTCCACGCAGTATAAGATGTTCGTCGAACGATCGATCGATATAGAGGCTTTTGTTCGGGTAGCAACGGGGTTGTTTACGGTGAGGTTCAAAGAAGAGTGAGCCGCCGGATTCGGAATCGTCGACAGGCTGGATCATCGGCTCTCGAGATTTCTTTTACGTTTTCCGTGGTCTTTTGTAACGCGTTCTCTAATAAAACTTAAGTGTGTTATACGCGGTGTTCTCTTTTCTTTCCGCGGAGCGCAGTAACTTGGCTGTGACGCGATTAAACGCTGTCGTGAGCGCAACATTTGGGGGCTCGTCCGGGATCTGAGAGTTCGAGCCAGAGAAAACAACGGAAATGGCTCTTGTTCACTCGCCGCGGAGAATGCGTAACCAGACTGCAAATGAAGCGGGCGAAACGCCGGCGGCGTCAGCGACGGCGGCGGAAGGAGAGACTTTGCGTGCGGTTTTGGAGGAGCTGGAGCGACTCCGGGAGGAGCGGCGACAAGAGAAGGAGGAGTTGCGTCGGCTGCAGGCACGCGTTCGGCAAGAAACATCAGGCGAGTTGTCTTCTAGTTTGTTGTGCGGTCAGGCGGGCGAATTAGTTAAAATGAAAATTAAGCCCGACGTGTTCGATAAGAGCGTGCCGTGGCAAGAAATTTTTGTGCAATTCGAGCTGGTTGTTCGCGCGAACGAGTGGAACGACGCGGCAAAAGCCACGGTTCTCGCCACTAGTTTGAGAGAAGGGGCACGCTCGATTCTAGAAGGGTTAGAAGAAAATTTTAGTTTTCAAGAGATTTGCGCGAAATTGGAATTGCGGTACGGGGACCGTGGAATTCAAAATTATTATATGCAATTTACGAATCGGAAACAAGACCGGGGAAGATTTTGCTGCACTCGGGGCAGATTTGGAGCGATTGGCCTGTCTTGCTTACTCGGAATGCTCCTACGAAGTCCGGGACAAATTCGCTTGTGCGCAATTCATCGTTGCGCTCTCTGACAGATTCGTGAAGCGGACGCTTCAATTAGAAAATGTTTCTTTGTTACGAGTCGCGGTTGAGCGGGCGAGGGCGGTAAAAGTTATTCAGGAAGGTAGCTTTGAAGGGGGAGGAGATAGGGGGTGAGATGGGAAGGATTTTAAACGGTCATCTGATGGAAATTGGAAAAGAGGAAAGGCCGAAGACAAGCGTGAGGAGGGAGAGAAGACTGTGACTAAAAAGAACGGCGGGGAGAGGGAATGCTGGAAGTGCGGAAAGAAGGAGCACTTTCGCTTTGAGTGTCCGGCTAATTTGTCGGGAAACAAGACTTAGTCGAGCTTCCGGGGGTGGGCTCGGCTGTGGGGTGGAACACCCCGAAGAAGTTGTTTTCTGTCACAGTTAATAATAAAAAAAATAATTTATTTATTTGTTTATTCTGGTTTGCTGAACGGAAAACCGTGTTGTTTTAAATTTGACACGGGCTCCAATGTGTCTATCGTAAATTCTAATTTAGTAGGGAAGTCGCAATGTCAAAGGTTGTCGGGAAAGCCGAGATTGATATATCCTACCGGTGAGGAAGTTCCAGTTCAGTTAGAATGTGTGGCTCGAGTGGTTGTAGGGAGACATTCTTTAAATATGCCTTTTTACGTGGCGAATATACTTGATGAATGTATTCTAGGGTTGGATTTCTTCAGGAAGACAGGTCTGAGGAGGGCTTTATATATTTGTTTTTTTTCTGACTGATGTTACGGAAACAAAATCGAAATTTCTAGAAAAATAGAAACGATGATATATTACATAAATTATAATTTTCCACATTTCTAACAAGGTTGTCTGTACTAGTTAACAACATATACTAAAACATATTTTTTCTAGTATTGAATGATACCACAAATGTTTCTAATCAAATGTGGCGTTACGCTACTATAAAAAATATAAAATATAAAAAATAAAATATAAAATATATTAGAAACTGTGTTGAAAACATCACACAAATATACGATATACGATTCGACCATTTCCGTACGCATTCAATACTATCTGCTGTGTTACATAGGTTACAAAAGACGACCGGTCGAGATCGGCCCCTTTTTTTTTCGCAAGAAGAACGGCACAAGATAACTTTTCACGAAATGGAAATTATCATTTGAGATCTACTCAACTTGTGCAGTTTTGTTTCTTACGTGAAAAAATTACATTTCCTTAAAATTCTAAGCAATTGAAAACTTCAGATGTAATAAATCATATTAAGAAAACTCCTAACCTAATCTTAAATCAAACACTGAATGTATTTATCTACGAATAATTAATTGTTTTCTGTATTTGCATTATATTTTTAGGAAAAAACCATCAAACATTTTATTGTTAGAAAAATAATAGTATAATAATAAAAAGCAAACTTTATCATGTATCTAAACTGCAACAAGGACATTTATTATAAAATACAAATTAAATATTGTTTCTTAGTACTCAATAAATTAGCGAAGATATATTTCTAAAAAATATAACGTTACAATATAAACAATGCAATACAAAACTTACAATAGAAACGAATACTGCAGAAACTTTTACAGAATTTAGAAGGTTGATGTTACACGGTTGAGACTCGTACACATTATTTATAAATCTCAAATTATAAACAGACATATACGCGAGTTTCTTTTATTTATTTTTCATTTATATTCTAGACGAATTATACAAACGCAGAAAAATTACATACGTATTTAGAGAATCTACGCATAAACGGCAACCCGGCGGCAGCAAAAACACTGCCCTGTTGAAGCAAAGGGTGCTTTCCAACCTTAGACCATATATACTTATAGACACGGCTTCAGACAACTATCTTGAAGCAAAGATAATATCATCTACATGACGTCACATGTGGGCAAAGCAAAGGCGCGTTTATAGACGGCTTCAGATAACTGCCTTGAAGATA
>NW_018022633.1:2583-8251 GCF_002006095.1 Pseudomyrmex gracilis | reverse complement strand
GCTGTGGGGTGGAACACCCCGAAGAAGTTGTTTTCTGTCACAGTTAATAATAAAAAAAATAATTTATTTATTTGTTTATTCTGGTTTGCTGAACGGAAAACCGTGTTGTTTTAAATTTGACACGGGCTCCAATGTGTCTATCGTAAATTCTAATTTAGTAGGGAAGTCGCAATGTCAAAGGTTGTCGGGAAAGCCGAGATTGATATATCCTACCGGTGAGGAAGTTCCAGTTCAGTTAGAATGTGTGGCTCGAGTGGTTGTAGGGAGACATTCTTTAAATATGCCTTTTTACGTGGCGAATATACTTGATGAATGTATTCTAGGGTTGGATTTCTTCAGGAAGACAGGTCTAAGCAGGGCGTTGGAGTCGCTCTTTGTTGCTCCCTCTAATGAGTCGAGAATGTTTTGTTGTCGGGTGTGTGACGCTTCTGGGGAAGTTCCGGCTAATCTAAAAGATTTTTATGAGCGGAATTCTGTCGATCTGAATGAAGCGCAGAGAGATATTTTTGCTACGTTCGTGATTGAATTTCAGGATATCTTCTTTGATCATATCGTGGCTGGGAACTGTGATGTTCTGCAGCATGAGATAAATCTTCAGGATCCACGTCCGATAAAGCAGGCTCCGAGGAGAATGCCGGTAGGAATGCGAGTTGAGATGGAAAGGATTCTTCAAGAAATGAAGGATCAAGGAGTCATTAAAGAGTCTTTTGGCCCGTGGNTTTCTCCGGCGGTTATTGTAAAGAAAATGGACGGCTCTTTGAGGTTCTGTGTGGATTATCGCAAATTAAATGCGGTTACGATCAAGGATTCTTTTCCTCTTCCTAGAGTAGATGATCTTCTAGATCAGTTGTCCGGGAACGAATGGTTCTCCATTTTGGATATGAAAAGTGGATACTGGCAATTGAAGATTCGGCCAGAGGGGATAGAGAATAAACTGTATTTTTGGTAGGCAATGGGCTGTGGCAATTCACGGTAATGCCTTTTGGCTTGTGCAACGCTCCGGCCATGTTTGAGCGCTCGATGGAGCGGGTTCTCCAGCAGTTGTTGACTAAGATTTGTTTGGTTTATCTGGATGACATCGTTGTGTTCGGTAAATCTTTTGAGGAGGAAGTAACTAATTTGAAGAAAGTTTTTCTGAGACTCAGGGCGGCTAATTTGAAACTTAATCCTAAGAACTGCAATTTGTTTAAGAAACAGATGAAATATCTTGGCCATGTGGTTTTAGCTGAAGAGATCTCGACGGATCCGGAGAAAATTGCAGCTGTGAGGGAGTGGCCTGTTCCACAGAATAAAAAGCAGGTTCGCAGTTGTCTGGGATTTTGTTCTTATTATCGCAAATTTGTTAAAGGTTTTTCTTTGATAGCAAAGCCCCTATTTACTTTGACTGAAAACCAGATGAAGTTTGTTTGGATGGAGCAATGTCAGGAGGCGTTTGCAAATCTTAAGCAGACATTGTCTTCTCCTCCTGTGCTCTCTTTTCTTCTTGAAGAAGGAGAGTTCATTCTGGACACTGATGCTTCTGGCCATGGTGTTGGCGCGGTTTTATCGCAGGTTCAGCGGGGGACGGAGAAAGTCATTGCTTATTATAGTCGGATATTGAATAAGGCTGAGAGGAATTATTGTGTTACTTGGCGCGAGTTATTGGCTATGGTTGATTCGATAAGATCTTTCCATCACTATCTGTATGGGCGGAAATTTCGGGTTTGAACCGATCATGCGTCCCTTAGATGATTAATGTCTTTTAGGGATTTGGAGGGTCAATTAGCTCGCTGGGCGGAAAGACTTCAACAATATGACTTTGAGATAGTTCATCGGAGTGGTCGAGCGCATGGGAACGCGGATGAGCTTTCCAGGCGACCTTGTGAGGAGTCTTGTTGCAAATATTGTTCTAAGGTTGAGATCAGAGACGCCTTGAAGCAGAAGGAACGAGTAGCTCGGATAATTTTTAAAGGGTTTGCGTCTGAGGAATGGCGAAAGGATCAGTTGGAAGATCAGGCTATATCGATTATTTTACAGGGAAAAGAAAAAGGGTTATCGTTCCTCTTGAGAAAAGGTGTCCGCTAGAGGCCCTTTTTCGAGGATCTATTGGTCTCATTGGGACGCTTTAGTTGTTTCGGATGGAATGTTGTATAAGAAGTGGATAGCTCCGAATTTAAATTCGAGTTTTCTTCAGGTTGTTCCTCGGAAGAAAGTTGAGCGAATTTCAGAAGAAGTTCATGATGCCCCTTCTGGGAGTCATTTTGGAATAAATAAAACCTTAGGAAAAATTCGTAAGCGGTTTTATTGGGCTTTGTGTAAGAGAAATGTCAAAAATTGGTGTAGGTCTTGCAAAGTTTGTGTAGCGAAAAAAGGCCCTGCGGACAAGGGTAAATCTCCGTTGCAGGTTTTTAATGCCGGTGCGCCTTTTGAAAGGTTGCAAATGGACATTCTGGGTCCTTTTTCGGCGTCTTCTTCAGGAAATAAGTATCTCCTAGTGGTTGTAGATTGTTTCTCCAAGTGGGTGGAGGTTTCTCCTTTAAAGAATATTAGGGCGTCGACTGTGGCGGATGCTTTTGTCAATCAGATAGTTTCTAGATATGAGGTTCCGTTGGAATTACATACGGATCAGGGTAAGAATTTTGAATCTCGACTTTTTCAGGAATTGTCGTGGTTGTTAGGAATGAAGAAGACGAGGACTACTGCTCTTCATCCACAGTCTGATGGACAGGTCGAAAGACAGCATCAGACGATTTTGCAGTATTTGTCTAAGTTCGTTGACGAAAATCAAACGAATTGGGATTGTTGGGTTTCGATGTTTCTTTTTGCTTACAGATCTTCTAAGCATGAGGCTACGGGGGTTACTCCTGCTGAATTGTATTTTGGGCGTGATTTGCGTCTGCCATTAGATTTGTTACGGGGCTGTCCGCCAAATTATTGTTCAGGTTCTTCAAAGGATTATATTCGAGAGTTAGAGTCGAAATTGGAGAAGGTTCATCAAGATGTTAGGGAGCGTTTAGAGATGAAGTCAAACAAAGCAAAAATGCGATATGATTTAAAAGCTAGACACGTGTTTTTTGACGTTGGGCAGAAAGTCTGGTTCTTTAATCCTCGCAGGAGCAAAGGAAAAGCCCCTAAGTTGCAGAAGAATTAGGAGGGGCCTTACGTAGTTGTTAAGAAATTAAGTGACGTAGTATATTGTATTCGTCGCTCAGATAGACACAGGAATAGGGTCGTACACGCTGATAGGCTGGCTTCGTTTTACGAGAGGTGGGAACACACGTCGGAACCCTGTAAGAATTAGTGGGTGTTTGTTTTTTTGTTTAAGATGTTATGGATATTTGTTTATTTGTTTATTTGTTGTTGTGTTAATTGAGCTTGGTTACTCGTTTTCTTTTTTTTAATTCCAGCGTTTACCCTGTTGCTATCCCGAATCTTTCCGTTTTGTCGTTGGACGTCGGGGGATTTTCGCTTCGCATCGAGTCGTCGCGAGATCTTCGTGTTTTGAACGCCGTGCTAGAAGTCTGCCTTACTCACGGTTTTGAGCGTGGTTTTCCGTGGGTCTTGGGGCAAATGCCGAGGCGGGGATCTGGGGTGTCCTTTTGGACGATGGGTCCACGTGAGTTTCCCCTCCTTGTCCGAAGTCGGAAGAATTTTGTGGACGAAATTGCTCTAGAAGAGATTCTCGGTCAAGAGTTTCTCTGGTCACCTGGCTCATGTATTCTGGGACAGCAGTCTAGAAGAGAGCGGAAAAATTGATTTCTTCTGTTGGATCATCGGGACGATGATCTAGAAGAGAGTGGGGGCAGTGTTGCGAGATGCGCCGCGTGTCGTCCACGCAGTATAAGATGTTCGTCGAACAATCGATCGATATAGAGGCTTTTGTTCGGGTAGCAACGAGGTTGTTTACGGCTAGGTTCAAAGAAGAGTGAGCCGCCGGATTCGGAATCGTCGACAGGCTGGATCATCGGCTTCCGAGATTTCTTTTACGTTTTCCGTAGTCTTTTGTAACGCGTTCTCTAATAAAACTTAAGTGTGTTATACGCGGTGTTCTCTTTTCTTTCCGCGGAGCGCAGTAACTCGGCGGTGACNAAACCGTCATAAAAAATTACAATAGGATGGCCGCTCTCAGGTTTCTCTCTGCTAGAAATATTTGCTGCTCTCACGGTGAGAGTCTCACCAGAGAGAAGGCTAAAAGCGGCCATGCCAATGTAAAATTGACCAATTGCAGAGTCAAATCAGCCAATTGACCAACGTGATTGATCAGTTCCACGAAACCTACTACTTGAGTTTCATGGAGAACGGCCTATGAGTTCCACTTTTGTGGTAATACGGCTAAAACCAGCGGTTGAAACCGTCGTAAGAAACTACAATGGCATGGCCGCTCTCAAGCTTCTCTCTGGTGAGACTCTCACCGTGAGCAGACTTGCAAACTCGAGCCGGCTAGCACCGAGAGCACCGAGGTGGTGGGAGCCACTGGGAACACGCACACAAGCAAGAACCGTCCGTGTGAGTGACGAACCGACGTGCTGAGCGTGACGTCACGCACACGGACGGCGGTTCTCGCTTGTGTGCGTGTTCCCAGTGGCTCCCATCACCTTGTTGCTCTCGGTGCTAGCCGGCTCGAGTTTGCAAGTCTGACCGTGAGAGCAGCAAATATTTCTAGCGGAAGCAGTTCTAGAAAATTTAAGTCACGTGACGTTTGGTGCTGCAGCGTGCTGTTGTATGAAAAAGCACCTACAGTCGTTTGAGCAACAGTAACGTCTAGGTAGCAATAGTCAGATTGCGCAGAGATTGTTAAGTACGTGTTATAGCCTCGCAATTCTGCAATTATCTAAGTTTTCTTCATTGTCTGCGTATCTTGAGAAGAACACGTGGAACTCCCGTGGTTACCGCTCGGCGGAAGATAAGCTCGGTGAGTTCATACTATTAACATGTACATACATACATATCTATCTCGGCGACTCTATTCTCGCGCGTTAATCTGCCTTCTATGACGCCGTATTATCGTAAATATATAGAATACTTCAAATGCCCGCAGGTGTTTTATTACTAAACNAAAGATTTTTTATTATTTTACCAAATCGTTTTATATTTTTCAACCAACAAAATCGTAATCAATGGCTGTTAAAACAAAAACACAGATGCTTATGTGTAACGTGGTTGAATCAATTTATTGAACTTAATGTATAACGTTTTCGACCTTGTATTAGTCTTTTTCAATACACATCTACAATTAAAAACTTACAAATAATAATAAAAAATTTAAAAAATAGCAAAGGAAAGATATTAAGATAATAACGGCACTTACAAATTGCTGTTAGAGTCGAAAACGTTATATACATTATACAAGTTCAATAAATTGATTCAACCACGTTACACATCAGCATCTGTGATTTTGCTTCAACAGGGCAGTGTTTTTGCTGTTACCGGGCTGCCGTGTATGCGTAGATTCTCTAAATACATATGTAATTTTTCTGCATTCGTATAATTCGTGTAGAATATAAAGTAAAAATAAATAAAAGAAACTCGCGTATATGTCTGTTTCTGAGTTTCTCAATTTCTTAGAATTTTAAGTAAATGTANTTTTTTCACGTAAGAACAAAAACTGCACAAGTTGAGTAGATCTCAAATGATAATTTCTATTTCGTGAAACGTTACCTTGTGCCGGTCTCTTTGAGAGAAAAAAAGG
>NW_018022633.1:0-1983 GCF_002006095.1 Pseudomyrmex gracilis | reverse complement strand
ATGTTATAAAATAGTTTGAGTGTAAGCTTTTTCACCTTTAATTAAAACAAGTTCAAGTTTTTATTTATGATGCTGCTATTGCTACACTCCACAGATAATATCCGGGCCTGTAATCAGTCGTTTCATTGATTTAAAATTTTCCGTGAGTCTTAGAAATATCGGTGTTTGTAATCACAGACATACAGTGGCTGCTATTTTTTGATCCACAGATTCCATCTGTGGAGTGTGGCAATAAACACATCTTTTTATTTAACACAGCTTCTACATTTCACTTCACTAATAGAGTATACACATACTCACACGCTATCGAATTGTGATAAGTGTACATGAAATGACGATAAAGATTGTAATAACTTTTTAATAATAATTTTCATCAAATCGGTCCAGATTGTTATAGCTTATTAAAAAAAGTTGGAAATTTTCGAATTAAAAACGTGTGTACAGGACAACGTCTGTCGAGGCCGCTAGTATTTTATATTTTTCAAAGAAGCGTAACGCCACTTTTGATTAGAAACATTTGTGGTATCATTCAATAGTAGAAAAAATATGTTTCAGTATATATTGTTAACTAGTACAGACAACCTTGTTAGAAATGTGGAAAATTCTAATTTATGTAGTATATCATCTTTTCTATTTTTCTAAAAATCTCGATTTTGTTTCCGTAACATCAGTCAGAAGAAAAAACAAATACTTTATAGATTTTATTCAGTGTTTGGATCAAGAAAGATCTCTTACGTCGGGCACCGTTAAATTTCGATCTTTGTTTTTTTATCCCTTACACAGCAGGCGGTATACTACATTGCGAAATAATCAATTTGCATAGAATATCTGAATGATTTTCACGGCGTTGTCTTCTGAAATCAGAGTCTATGACAAATAAAAAACAAGATTGCATGATACTTAATAGAAAGTAAAAGAAGCAGATGAATTAGTCTATATATTTTTTTTATAAAACTTTTAATCTTGCAACGTGTATCGTCAAAATCCTAAAGGTTTTATAAGTGTCTGCAAGATGTGTCTGTATTGCATTTTTTATAGTAACGTTATAGTTTTTAAAAATACTTTTGCTCATTTATTGAGTAAATAGAAACTTATTTTAAGTAATATTTTATAGTACTTTAATTTATATTTTATAGTTNCTTTATAGTGGAGTTTTTCACAAAGAACAGAAAGAGATCTAATCGACGTTGTTAAGCTGTCTTCATCTTTGCGGACGTCGCACAGCCAAATCAAACTCGTAATTGTTGCATTCAACGCGCAGTATTATTTCAAAACCAGGGGGAATTTCCTTATATCTATCAAGGTAAGACATGCGCAGTTGATTTGCTTATATTTTTTGTTTTGTCATGCGACATGTGAAAATTTACGAGAACTGTTAATCGATTTCAGACAAGTTGCGTGGATTCAATAGCAAAACCGGAAGCTATATTTTGCAGTGGAAAGAAAGCTATTAGAAGAAAATCTAAGACTTATAGTGCAAATTACTTTCGAGCTGTCTCTGAAAGAGATCGTAACGTTTACAAAAAACGAGAAAATGATGCTGATCACGTGCCGCCGGCTCAGCCGATGTATCAGGTAAGCGGCGCCATCTTTTGTGTGAAATCAAAACAGGATATTCTGGGTTCAAATCGAGAAGAGAAGCCGAATGAACGATAACTCGTCCGTTTCGCGCATCTCCCTTATTAAAAAGTCTCTTTACTTCACAGTCATTGGTTGTCAGCAAGTGTTCCACCAATCCCGCACGCAACGCTATTTTTATTTTTCCCACTTTTAGTCCTTTATGCGCAGTAAAATTCTCATCTCATATTTGGCGATTTTCGGCGATCGTATGGTACATATACCAAAGTGTACCAAACTATAGTTCCAATGACTTCAAATTACAGTTTGGTACACTTTGGTATATGCACAGGCTCGCGTGATTTCAGCGTAGATAATGGCTACAAAATCTATGTACATTCATATATATAATACTCCTATATTGCT
>NW_018022632.1:21018-25045 GCF_002006095.1 Pseudomyrmex gracilis | reverse complement strand
TGCTCAGAGGCCTGTCTTTTTTTTGCTCTAGAGGGGGGAGGCGGGCCGCAATGAGGGGAAGTCCCGGCAGACTCCTGCCCTTTGTCACCCGGGGGAGAACCTTCTGCAGGAAGTGGAGGCTTCCGAGGGGCAATCCCCCGGTCAAAACTAGAGTCCATGACGCAAAATCAGGCGNGAAAGTAGCTTTGGAAAAGCTAACGAGTGAGGTTACTTGACCGTTAAATCTGAAAAAATGGCGGCCACCGGCCGTGTGCCCAGCGGACGGCACCAACAAGGGCGAACCGATGCTACTAAGTTTAGGAAAGCGGGTAGTATTAGACAGTAGTACGTACTTACTTGTAATAAGTGCGTGTAAAAGCAGTAAGAAAGGAAAATACTTGCAAAAGCGCAACTAAAAGGCTGTGAAGGACGGGATGCAGGAAGCACGATGTGTCGCATGCGCAGTCTCAGAGTCGAATACCGGCAGTCAGATGTAAATTGTAGGCAAGGAGAAAGGAGAGGAAAAGAGGGGGACCTACTGTGCTGCCGCCTGGGGCATGGAACTTCTGAAATGAACTAACTTAACTTCCGGAGCCAAAAAATACTGCGAGTTTGAACCTCCTGGTTACCACGTTCGGATATAATTCTGTGTCGCTATCGCAAAACACCAACGTTCGCCTAAATATATTCGGCTCTTGATACAACGCAGCCGGTGCGGTTCTTGGTTCTTGTGACGGTATAAATTTTCTAGTTCGGTTTACCGGCTCAGTATGAACCTCGCGTCTACCCTCGCAACTGTCGGATTGTCGTAAATGCCAGTTCTCAGACATTCGCTTGTCCGTTCGCCCTATTACAAACTATATCCTAACTTACAGTAGTTGACGCATCTCAGCTACAATGTCACGACGCCTTTGGTTCTGCTGTTGCTTTTGATGCCGTCGCCACTGCTTTCTGTCGCTTCTACCGCTGCCGTCTGCCGCTGCCACTGCTATTCTGCTTACGTTGCGTTTTTGCGTACACTGCTCTTCGGGGTACTCAACTCAAAAATTCCTTTTTTTTTACTGTAGTGGTGGACCCGGTTCTTATCATCCTGCTGCTTTCGCTTCCTTGCCGCAGTCGCCTTGACCCTCGGTTTTCTCTGCTTACTTTTGCCGTATTATCGTGGTATTTTTATGATATGGTAACACCCGGTGTTTCTTTGTCGCGCCTTTTAACTTCTTTTGGCTTATGTCATCGTACGCTGTTTCAATTGCGGTAGGTCAGTCCTATCGCCCGTAACATGAGACTAACTCGCCTCTTCTTTGTTACAGGTGCCAAGGAACTTCTTTGTTGGTCACCCGTGCTTTTTCTTGTAACTGAGCACGTTTTTAATAAACTTAGTCGTGACCACCAGATAAAAGAATTTTTATTACTTTTACCCGTCGTTCTTTTTCTCTTTTACCCGAATCGGTCTTCTGGATTCCTGCTTGATAGATCGTGTCTTCCTGACTGTTTCGATCTATCCCACCGCTGCCACCAAAATGTTGTACCGCGACGACGGTACCGGATTCTTTTTACAGGATTTTCCAGTTCGATGTTGGGGAGAAATGACTCGGCTTTTATTCAATAGTTAAGATTACTTTTATTTAACAACTTACAGTTTTTTACAGCTTAGCTTCTTATAACTAGTACAACGACTCGGCGGTAATTCTCGAACTTCTGCCCTCGATCCTGTCGCATCACCTTTTATATGACTGAATCGAGAGCATCGCCTTGCCCTACACTAAACAACGTTGCGCGAGCCGATCGCGCAACTCGTTCATCCTTGCTTGATCAGCTCTTGGAGACGAATCTATCGTCCCTGGTGATCAAGCAACACACGCTCCTAACAATGCATTTAATCTCGTCACATTTAAACATACGACCGCATCTTTGCTTTTAATATTACTTCCTTACAATAAGCGCATTTTATTTTACAAACTCCTTACAACGACCATCATCTTATTATATACCGATTTCCCAACAATATATATTTAAGCACATTCACGCACAACATCCTGCGAACGGCTCTTCATGTCCTTATAATCATATATTAGTAGTTTAAAAGACTTATAGAGCCTGAGAGTAATCTCTATGTATCACTAATTATTGATATTTTTTAATTGCATACTGAAATAAAAAAATATATTGCAGAATTGTAGAAGATTAATATTTTAAGGACATCAAGTGACACAAGATCAATTAAAACACGAGAGAATAATTATGTCAATACTTATTATTACATTTTTATAACAAATAATAAAATAATTTAAAAAATATGTATCACATATTTTTTATGATTAATACTGTTCCGAATATAATTTGAAAGCACAGCAGAAAACAGTCTACAAGAATAGCATTCCATAGAAAAATAAACAGAAAAAAGTTGGTATCCATGGAGTAACACAGTTGAACACAACATTTTAGCTGTGTACAATTGTGTCGACTTGTGTCGTAGTTGGAAAGCACCGAAGTACAGAGGAGTGCACCATATTGTGCCGCGTGAGGAGAAGTATTTCTTCTCCGGCTGTCCTTACTACCGCGCGCCGTTCTCCGCGACCGGCCAGAGATCCGATCCATATACTGCCGCGGTCGATAATACCGATGCTCGTGTGTTATTATCATAATCTCGAGCATCGAAAAAAACAATACGTCAAAAATTCTGTACATTAAAATCTGACAACGGAGTTTCGTTAATAAACCGTCGAGTTTTATATGTTATACATATAAAATATAATTTTGGATTATAAAAAGAAAGTAAGACTCAAAATTATTATGTTTGAATATATGTATAATCTATATTTCTTTATTTAATTATGAATAGCTTATTGTGACATGAGAAACTTTTGTTTACGCAATAAATGCAGAAAAATAAAACATTTAATTATGTACACAGCTGTAAAAAAAGACAAAATTTATATTAAAACATTATTATAAAATATTGAAAATAAAAAATAAAAGATATCAAGACAGTATTACAATATTTATGTAATTAGCGTTAAAATTTCTCAACTAAAATAAAGTATAACATTAAACTTTTAATAGTGCTTGTATACTTATTATTTGCATTATTAAATCCTCATATTCTCTAATATCTTTACATTATTATAACACTTTATTTTATTTTGTATTATTTTCTTGAATCTTATTAATAAGATTATAATAATGTAAAGATATTAGAGAATATGAGGATTTAATAATGCAAATAATAAGTATACAAGCACTATTAAAAGTTTAATGTGAATCTTATTAATAAGATTCAAGAAAATAATACAAAATAAAATAATGTGTTATAATAATGTAAAGATATTAGAGAATATGAGGATTTAGTAATGCAAATAATAAGTATACAAGCACTATTAAAAGTTTAATGTTATACTTTATTTTAGTGCGTAAACAAAAGTTTCTCATGTCACAATAAGCTATTCATAATTGAATAAAAAAATATAGATTATACATATATTCAAACATAATAATTTTGAGTCTTACTTTCTTTTTATAATCCAAAATTATATTTTATACGTATAACATATAAAACTCGACGGTTTATTAACGAAACTCCGTTGTCAGATTTTAATGTACAGAATTTTTGACGTATTGTTTTTTTCGATGCTCGAGATTATGATAATAACACACGAGCATCGGTATTATCGACCGCGGCAGTATATGGATCGGATCTCTGGCCGCTCGCGGAGAACGGCGCGCGGTAGTAGAGGCAGCCGGAGGAGAAATACTTCTCCTCACGCGGCACGATATGATGCACTCCTCTGTACACAGTGTTACACAGTGGGTACTTTCCAACTACGTACACAGGCGACACTGTGTAACACAGTGTCGCCTGTGTACGTAGTTGGAAAGCACCCAGTATCGCCTGTGTACAGCGCGTCATTGAATCGCGGAATAGGCGCGGGGATCGGGGGGCAAGCGGGGCGGTTGCTCGTAGCGCCAACGAGCTCCGTACGAACTAACTAGTAGCAATCGGATGTCCACAACTACGTCGTGTCGATAATGTAACTGCTCTTCCTTCCTA
>NW_018022632.1:18339-20623 GCF_002006095.1 Pseudomyrmex gracilis | reverse complement strand
TTATATATATATATATATATAATTAATTTCTTCTGTATGATTTCTGTGTCCTTGAGTGTTCCTCTGAATACATTTTACTGTTGGCATATATCTATTTGTTATAATATATTTATTTGTTATATCTTTTTCATCTTATTTATATACGGTTTGACTTATTCATTTTTTAATGTTTCGATTTTTACATATATTTAATTGTATACACAATCAAGGTCTGTAGAATAGAGAGGTTGTCTGGTAACTCTCGACCAATCAGAAAACATGGCTGGAGTGACGTCACTCAGCGTGCCCGTTTAAATTAATACAAGTTACATTGTTCTAATAGTACATGAAATATTCAACTTTTATGATGTGAGAAACAATTGAACACTTATTGCCAACTACGAGTTAACTTGTAATCGGTTATTTGTTAGTGAATGCCTACTAGTAATTATCTTCTACTTAAAAATGGTTTTTTTTTGTTCCTTTTCTTTATCGTATTTTGTTAGTCTCTTCGTGCAATAAAAAGGAACACATTGAACGTCTGTGGAAAGTTCATACTATGTACGTTCATATTATGCATGAAATAAAACAAATTTAACTACGAATCTTCAATATAAAACTAAAAAAGCAGATAAGTTTGAAAAAAAAGAACCATGTGACAAAATATTGAAACGTCCAAAAAATAAAATAATTTAAATGATTTGTCAGTGTTGGCCAGGTCAAATTCGTGGTAATAATCAACATAGTAAAGAAACAGTGCTCAAATATTTAACTTATACAATATTTATTAATTATATATAGATACTACATAATATTTTATTTTTTTATTTACAGTATTCTCTAATTCTTTGCTGCATAAAATTCTTACGTTATCAAGACTTACAGTACTTTTACTTTCCTCAATTTCTTCAGGTTGAACTGTTACTATATTTGATTCTTGAAGTATCTTTCCGGTTAGTACTTGTCTTTCTTGTTTTTTTAAATCTGTCTGTTCTTGCATATTCCGTAGATTCGTTTTCCGTACCTTCCGTTCTGTATTCTGATGGGAGTAAGTGTAATGAAGGAATTGCTGAAAATCAAAATAAGTTTAAGAAAAAATATATAAGCAGATGTAAGCAGCTAATATATTTATTTACCTGTTTTTTTTAAGTTTTTTTGGTTGGGATCCAGTTAATCTTGCCTGTAGTTCATCTTCATAATCCTCTAGTTTAAAATGCAAGCTACATATTCTTTTGTATTCCGGATTGAATTTATCCTTTCTGTAACATTTTTTGATCCACTCATTTTTAATTGCACAATCCTTAGGAAATGTAAAGAACATTATGTGTTCTTTGTTTTTCTTTGTTTTCTTTGAATTTTGTTTGCAAATAACAACACTGCAGACAGTTCCTCTTGGCTTCTAAATAAATCATTATACTTATAAAATTTAACTATTACAACAAATGCTTACTTAATTTTTTCTTATACAACTGATTTAC
Organism: Pseudomyrmex gracilis; assembly: GCF_002006095.1. Taxonomy (NCBI): domain Eukaryota; kingdom Metazoa; phylum Arthropoda; class Insecta; order Hymenoptera; family Formicidae; genus Pseudomyrmex; species Pseudomyrmex gracilis. The sequence continues at coordinate 19,166 of NW_018022632.1, read as the reverse complement.
ATTTATGGAATACATTGCACTAAGCTATCAAAAATAGACTTTATACATATTTCCAATTCAAAAGTTTTACAAAAAAAGTAGAATTCTTACCTCAGATATTAAACTCTATATCGCTATCAAACTATTAACCAAAGCACTATTAAATAAAGCACTGATAATTGACGTATCACTAACTTCATAGGTACACATCACGATCACACGAAATGCACATGGTGTTGATTGGCATGCTGAGTGACGTAGTAATATGGCTGCCCCTCCCCCAATTCTTTGGTTGCCATTGGTTACCAAACTCTTTATTCTACAGACCTTGATACACAATACTATATAGATATAATAGAATAAAATAATAATATAATAGAATTATATTTATTTTAGTAGCTACATATATAAATATTAATATTAAATATACATATTGTTGGATGTCGAAAAGGTTGGGTGGTTAGAAGATTAAGTTCTGTACTTGAACTTATTAGAATATCCTTTATTACTCCTGATCTTTACAATGTTCCTTACACGGCTGTATCTCACTGCGGTAAACTCTCCGGCTTGCGGAGCCACACAGTGAGCTAGCAGTCTAATCACGGTCTCTCCCTGCTTCATCCGCGCGATCGATTTATAGTAGATCGATCGCGCTGATTCAGCAGGCCCACCGGTCCTAGCAACGGCCGTGCTACCCCGATAACCAAATGATAGCAGTATGCCAGCAGTATGCACGCAGGTTTAATCAGCACTTTGCAGCAGATTCCACTCAGCTGTGTCATCATAGTGAGTGAATTATGTAGGCACGATACGTAAAGAAAACAACACAGCAAAAATATAGAAATAAA
>NW_018022632.1:14810-18079 GCF_002006095.1 Pseudomyrmex gracilis | reverse complement strand
GTCGCACCCGGTGGCAACCAGCAGTTCTTCCTAGAACTGCTACCTTTCTGCAACCTGCCCAGGTCATTGAGCAATGACAGTGATGTCTCATCACATTGCTCAATGGCCTCACCTTTCTTAACCTTTTCTTTACAAAAATTGGCGCACAACAGGAGTATGGCAGGATAACAAAAATTATTTCAGAAAAGGGGAGATTGGGTATCATTCTGTCAAGTTTTACTGGTGTTATGCGATTAAGGTCTATGGTTAATCTGCCGGGGGATATTGGTGAGTATGACCGTGGATAGCGAAAGAGGTGTGGCAGGAAATTAATTGGATGGTAGACAGGGGGATGTCTGACCGAGAGGAGGAAGGGGAAGGAGTGAGGCGTTCAAAGATTGCCTCTACTTCCGAGTCGGAATCGGAAGGAGGGATAGAAGTCGAGTTTCGGAGAGGGGAAGGGTTTTCAAAGAGGACACGGGAGTCATCTTCAAGGGGCACAGGAGAGTATGAAGGAGGCTCGTACCACGAATCGGCGTCGCTTTCGTGGTCTGAGTTTTTTGCCTGTGTGTGTGTGGTAGGACAATGATTCAGATTTGTTTGTGTGTGAGTGTGTGTGTGTGACGTAGTCTCGGTTTGGGTTGCTGATTCCCTAACCGTAGCGCGGGTCGGAGAGGGGCCGAGTCGTGGAGGCCTGCTCGGCTCCGCTCGGTGTAGCGCGAGGGCGGCTCGTCGCAGGGCCCGGTTACGCTGAATGCGGCTTTCCCTTATCGCAGTGCGGGAAATTCCTTTATTGTTCACTTAAATAAATGATTCTAATAAGAAAAATGCTCAATTTTTTTAAGAGCAAACCTACAGCCGATCTCTGAATTTAAATTTGACTGCAAGGTTTCTTTCTATTATTTTATTATTCTGTTTTTTTAGGAGGGAGGGGTTGTTATATAAACCGATAAACTTAATCCACTTACTATTTATCAAAGTTTCGGTCGGTGGGGAGACCTGTGCTGTTGGTTGAGCTCAAAGGTGGTTTCTCGGTCGCAGCAACCGGCCGTCTAGACTGAATGGTCTTCAAAGTTGGCGATTGACTCGCACTTTGCACCCGCACACACTTGTCACAACCGCGGTGGAACTTGGTAGCGATTTTTTTTTATTTTTTCCGGCGCACTCCAGATTCTTTCTGCCTCTGTTCACGGGAGTGTCGCTTTATATGCGCTTTTTGGTAGCCACGGGGCTTCTAATAAGAACGCTTGATCGGTTCGTCCGTTTCGACCAAAAACGGTGGTGATTTCTAAATTGTTAAAAGACTATTAAAGTAGACACCATCTGTGCGACAGCGTCTCCTGCGCTTTGCAGCTGGTGTTTAAACTATTGAGATAATTTTTGTCTGTCAGAATTGTTTATTAGTGGGTCTCGAGCGGTCCCACCCGTTGAAAACTTCCCTTCCGGAGATAAGGAGATTTATTAATTTTGCCTAGTCGTTCTTGGCACATGTGAATTGTTAGTGCATGTGTCCGGCGTTTGTTCGGCCGCGAAGCTTGAGTTTTCGTTCCCGGATTTATCGTTTTATTTCGTTAGGGAGCGCGGTTTCGTTCTGTGTTCACTCAATTTTTACTGTCGCGTGTTTTCTCAGATCGATCTCCTGTTCTCTATCCGGGAGTTTTCTGTTTAGTCTGCATTTTATCTCTGCGTTTTTGTTTAAGATAAAATTTGTTTCTACCGAATGTTCACCATACTGCGTTGCATAAAAAAGGGAACCGTGGAGTCGCAGGACGTAACATTGTACAGACAGACATTAAATCCCGCGACCGTTAATAGAATTCATAATCAATAACCAAACAAAAAAAATAACCAAATAAATAAACAATAATGAGTAACCTAACGCATGTTACGTCCTGGAGACTCCACGGTCCCCTTTTTTCCTGCAACGCGACGCGCCAGCGCATAGCAACCCTTTTTTTTGGTCAATAATAATAAATAATTCAGACGGGTCTCCTATCGTTTGGAAACTTAAAATTCCAGACAACAGGAGAACAAACGAAACTATATCGGCGCCCGGAAAGATAAACTGCGCCTAGCAATAACACGAAATTTTAGATAANTATTCGAGCAGCTTTCCAAACAAACCCGGATATCTCCGGGTCATGAAAATGCCGGTCATAAAAATTAGAGCAACCGGCGCAAATAGAAACTCCGGCATCTGTATTACAAACAAACAACAAGGGGTCTATGCGGCGTGATCGCAAAAGACAACACTCTCCCTTTTTCCTTCCCCGGAAAATCGGACGAGGCGACCGAAGCGAGAGATCGTCGCCGATTGGTGATCTCGGAAGTCACCCGACCGACTAATTAACAAATAGGAAGCAGCAAAGCTCAACTGAGTTCCCGATCGGAAGAGTCCTCGCTTACTAAAACATTATATAAGCCAGGGCTCTCGGAATCGGAAACTCAGAAAGAACCGCGCCGCGTATCCAAAAAGACCCGCAGATTTAAGTAAGTGAGTAAGTGAGTGCCAGTGAGTGCAGAGAGCGAGATCCCAGGGCATCGACACTGCCGACCTGCAACGAGCTAATCACAACGCCGCACCGGCCTCAACTGAAATCGCACCACCAGTAGCAGCAAGTAGTAAGTCCACACCATTATATATACGGAGGTTCCACTTCTCGCGAAACCAAAAAACTGACATCGCGATTGATTTTTTTGAGATATCGAGAACGAACAAATTAAACAAATCTATAAAAATTCGGAAGGGCTACTCGCGGTGTGTAACCGTCTTGGGTGGCAGCCGAAATTTTGGAAGGGCTACTCGCGGTGTATAACCGTCTCGGGTGGCAGCCGAAGTTTTGGAAGGGCTACTCGCGGTGTGTAACCGTCTTGGGTGGCAGCCGAAGTTTTGGAAGGGCTACTCGCGGTGTAACCGTCTTGGGTGGCAGCCGAAGTTTTCGGAAGGGCTACTCGCGGTGTATGAGCGTCTCGGGTGGCAGCCAAAATTGATTTTCTTTTCTTTATCTTCTTCCTTAAACCACGCGGTAAACAAAGCTCGACATCTCCGAAAACGGTCGCAAAGCCAATCAATAAAAAAAAAAACAATAACATAAATTGTAATCGCATAAAATCATTTAAGTGGAACCCCGGCAGAGAATTTCGCGAGCAGGTAAAAAGGCCCAGTGCTACCGACGCAACGCAACATTGCGACGAGCGGCAGCGCTCGCGCAAGACGAAGCGGAGCCGACCAGGCCCATTGACGCCACCTCCCCTCCGACATTAGGAGACGATTCCGGCAGCGACAATAG
>NW_018022632.1:6987-13790 GCF_002006095.1 Pseudomyrmex gracilis | reverse complement strand
GTTGCAGCGGGATCGCCAACCTGCTGTGCGGAGATAGACAGAGAACGACAGCTCTCTGTTACTCCACCATAGCCCGACCGTAACCGTGGGCCAGGACGTAACAGCATATATACGCCATAAAAATGTATATACACATTCTTTTTCGCTTTTTCTCCACCTCATAGAGAGAAATGGAAATCCCCGTCATCAACACACGCCAACTCACGCGCTCATCCCTCGCCGTGCAAATACACCACGTAACCTCGCTAACGTACTTTTGGGTACACCTCGAGAATAGTCGAGTGCAATTCGAGGAGATGCTGGAGGAACTCCAACTACGGATGCAACGACGAGGAACCTTCTAATTTGTTGGCCGAACCGAGTAAAGGTCAACGACATATACGCCGTCAAACTCGATGACGGAACGTGGCAGCGGAGAATAGTTACCACTATCCTGGGAAACGGATAAGTTACCGTTGCACTAAGAGATTAGGGAACGAATATGTTCCGCAAGGTTCACCACTTGTTCACGCTTGAGAACAGGTTTCGCGACGTGCCATGGCAAGCGATTCCTTGCGCGTTGGCCCACACCGCACTCAGCGACCAGGCGCCAGTATGGCCAAAAGAAGCCAACGTCCTCATGAAGCTGGCATGCGAGGGTAAGCAGGGGTGGATACGCATCAAGGGAACCGCTCACGAAGATGCAGCATTCATTGACCTGAGAATGCAGAAAGAAGGAGAAGTCATGCATGTGTGATCGCTTCTCAAGGATTTTGGATACGCTAGAGACGTGCCCAAAGTGAAAAGTGGCGCTCAACCGTCACTCTGAGACACGCGTTGAACAATGAACTGATATAAACGCTTAGATATACCTTATTCTGTTATTAGCTTAAAAACCTTTTTTTTGTGCGTGTGTTTCAAGCTAGATTAAGGAAAGAAGCTATATAAAAATACATATACATATACATATACATACATACAAAATATTGCCACACTTCGAGTAGCATGCAAGTGAGGCCATCTAGCTATAGCTTATTACTAATTAATGTGTACGTTAAACTAAGATTAAACATTACTTAATCACTAGGCTAAATTATAGACCACTATTAAGGTTAGGTTAGATCGGACTTTACCGCAATGTCCCGTAATTACTATTATTTATATTATTATACAAAAAAAAGAAGGAAAAAAAAACTGTTACGTCCTGGTCCCTGGAAACGGTCGGGCATGAGCGGAGCGTAACACTAGTCGAATTTTTTCTTTATCTCTTGACACACACACTTGGAGAAACGGTCGTGTGTGCGTGCGAGAGTCGAGCGATTTTTCGGGTCCGGCGGACGGGTCAACGGTCGTGTGCCGCTCTTACTCCGTCGCTCTTTGGACTTCGCTTGTGTGTCTCTTTTTAAAGCCTGAGACGCAAATCTCAATTGCCTGGGACGAGACTGTGCGATCTGTTTAAAAGGTGCGGGATAGTGGGCAAGAGGTCGATTAATAAAGTTTAGACATTATTTATGCTCGAATGTATATATTTGTTTTTTATGTGTAGTTATTGACATATGTGTGTGTAGGATTTTATTTACAATGATATGGTTTTTGATGATGATGATTTATACATTTTTATTTGTTAGCATTGCGAACTCAGTCCAGTTCGACTTCTATAATTTCCATTATCTTACAAGAGGTAGGGGGGAAAAGTTTATAAAAATCTTTCACAGGAACTAACCTGTGTTCTGAAAGGAGGGGGAATTTAACAGTGAGGAGGGCATCTGGAGAGTAGGTTGAGACTATTCGGTGGAGTTCGGGGGGATCGAGATTTTCGGGATCGACTATGTACGCGGTGGAGGTAGGGGTGGTGATTTTATACGCAGAGGCGAGTGCTAAAAAATGGAGAGGACGGGGGAAGGTGCGCGGACAAGAGGGGTTAGCGGGGCACTCGCCTAAATACTCTAGCTCGAGCGAGGATGGTGGCGAAGGGCGGAGTGGAGAAGAGCGCGGGGGAGGCGACTGAGTTCGCAATTCTGGTGGTTTGTCGGTGTAGTTATTATGATTGTTGTTGGAGCTCTCGCTACTTCCTAGCGGGGTGTCTTGTACGGTGAGGGGAGTCTCGGCTGGTGTTAGTAGTCGTGCCTCAGCCTGTTTCCGGGCCCGTTTTGCGGCTCTTCGCCGATAGCTTTTGAGTGCGTTTCTCGACGTCCACCGTTTCTCGGGAACGGGCGAGTCCACTTAAAATACGCGATTGTAAGTTTCTAGTGGCACGGGTTTTAGAGATCGGTTGCTGCCGAAGTTTATTCGCTGTTTCTTTTTCGCGATTTTATGTTCGCGGGCGCGAGAGCGCGCGCTGAGAGTTGCTTGACGATTCTTGCGAATCGTTTGCAACCCGTATCAGCGTTAGCTCGTCTAAAGAACCGAGAGCGCGCGCTGAGAGTTGCTTGACGATTCTTGCGAATCGTTTGCAACCCTTATCAGCGTTAGCTCGTTTAAAACAAGGGGAGCAACCGTTCTCGTAACTACCTTAAAATTTCGACAACTAGCAAAGAATCTTTCTGATCGCGGCGTGAGGCACAAGTATTTGCAACTTAATATTAGCACTTACTACTTATCGTCGGTTGTACTGGGCGGCAGCAACTGGGCGGTAGCAACAGAGAGGCGGCGGCAGCGGTCTCGAGCGAGCTCCAACAGGATCCACACAACACAATTGTTCTTTCGATCACTGGTTTTGCCAACACTTTACTTGCTCGCGTACTGATCGGGACCGCGCTTTGGAAGATTTCGGTTTTTACTGACTCGAAAAGCCCTGCGGGGGCTCTTTTTATACCCGCGGCTCGGGAAACTTGGGATCACCCGATTTCTCGTTATCCGTCGGATTTCCCGTGATTTCATATTTTCGGGATGTATGTTTCCGTTTAAGATTTGAAAAATGAAAATTTATCGAGAAAGAAAAACAGAAATTTTCCAAACTCTGTGTTTCTTGATTTTATCGAGGATTGATATCCGGTCTCGCGCCAGTATCGCACGGCAGCGTTCCCGTGATATCATATCTCGTTGTTGTCACGTCGCGAGGAGGAAGTGGAGTCCACGGGACGTAACAAAACACACACACTACAAAATATTCTTTTTTATACTTAACTCTTAGCTTTATTTATACTAATCACTAGGTTACGTCTTATATCTTCTTTTATACTTTTATACTTAGCCCTTAAGTTAGATTTTCTCCTTGTTTTTCAAACTAGAAAAAATAATATATATTCTTTTTGTTTGTTTTTGTGTTGCACGTAGACTATAAGTATTCAACCAGCTAGTAACATTTAACCTTAAGAACATACACACGAATACGTTTTATATATATATAAGTTTAACGATAATAAATCTTTATACAACAAAGCAACTTCTTCTGACAAAGGTTTATTGCGCTCGATGGAATTCATTCCGCGAGCTGCGCCAGTAGACTAAGTCTCTGTGTATTAGAAACTAACCGGATCTGATTCCAAAGTTAAGCCTGATTTTGTAAATTACTTGACCGTCGATTACAGCATCCAAATGGGAAAGGCACAGCACTTTCGACTTTCAGCCACCAGCAGAGAAATGCCAGAGATCTGTTACCCGAGGAGTAACTACCGCAGGAAACTTCGGTGTGTCACTCTTGCAGCAGGACCAATGTTTCAGCGCTATATCAATAACCACAAGATATGCCAAAAGTGTTACCTCAGCTCTACCGAAGAGGACCGGAAAGAATATATAATTCTACTGCCTCACAATTGTGAGGCGGTAGAATTATATATTCTTTACTGTCAACGGAAATGCACTGCATGTGGACTGACAATAGTCAAAATCCGCTCAGCAAGCCAATGTCATGGATGCATGACACGATATATGACAAAGACCTACTCAACCTGGGGTGGGGAATGGCCGTGTCCAGCACCACCAAAAACTATGGAAAATCGACAACTTACGCCAGCGCCAACGATGCTGAGTTTATCAAGATAATAACTTCCATTCCTTTAATTAATATTAACTAATATAGAATTTAAATAGAACGTTTCTAATACACAAAAAAACCTAGACTAACAAGTGAGTAGTGTAACTAGGCCGGTTCTAACTCAGGAGCTCCGAGGGGGGCGCGGGGTATGACGTCAGAGGGGGAGGGGTGACGTCACACGANTGACGTCATACCCCGCGCCCCCCTCGGAGCTCCTGAGTTAGAACCGGCCTAGTTACACTACTCAAGTGTAGTGTCTTGTTAGTCGTATATAATTACACGCATATATTTCTGAGTAAATAAAAAATATATATACGTATATAGCCTCATCAGGACCTTCTTCAACGCTCGTGACGCTTATCAATATGTCGGCGTAACCGACACCAGCATCGTTCATAACGGCAGTTTAAGGTCACAGAGCATTTGTAAGCTTATCCTAGGCCGCGAGATGTAAACATTACTGAAAAGATAAAGCGCCAGCCTCATTTCCTTTATTCTAATTCGTTGACTGCCCTCCCCCTCGAAATTTCTTCCTCTCTTGGTTCTCCAGTACACTAAAGATTCCTTTCGATTTCGACAACATCATCACAGAATTAAGATTACAATTAGAAAGAAAAGAAGAATCTTGCCAGCTAAATGGACGCTGTCCCGTATATCGACACTCAGTGCCTCTTGGCAATTCCTATCGAGGTGGTAGTGTTGCGGGTGGAATCACCGTCTCGATTCTGAGTGAATTTAATAAACAACGCAATACACGAAGTGGGCATGATAATGGAACTGCACCGTCGAATGGACCGTGAGAATCATTTCCACGTTAGAACGTCGGGCTCGATGGTAGCCGTCGAAGTGGACGATATCTTCGAGCGAGGTATCATAACTACGTCCGAAGACGAGTAAATGTGTTTCTTGGAGACCGAGGCGTTGAAATAAGAAGCTATTGGACAAAGACATACAAACTGCCTGACGCTTGCCGCACGCTCCCGTGGCAAGCGATTCCGTGTTCACTAGCAAACACGGCACCGACTGATTTGGTGACGTCATGGAGCAGCCGAGACGTGCAAATCACCATGTACTTGTGCGCAGATCAGCATGGAACAATGGTCACCCATATACCGACGGTAACCAGAAGAGGTGCTTACGTCGATTTTACTATTCATCGTGACACTAACCACGACATAAATCTGCTCGAATTACTGATTGAGCGAGGACGCGCTTTTCCCTGGACGTACATCACGTCACCGGTGCAACCCGGCATCGAAGAATAGGCAAAACAGTAAAGAGAGCCAACGTTTAATATGCTAATAAATAATATCTAACTTAGAAGCTAAGGATACATACATATAAATATTTACAGTTATCAGGCAGTTATATATTATATTTAAGACAAACATGAGAACAAATACGTGTTGTAAATTAAGTGAGCAAAGAAATGGACGTCATTTAACACCGCTCTTCACGGACGTCAACAACACCAAAGAAGCTAGGACACCAGCCATGATTCTTCTGTGAGGCCCCTCTCTCACACTTTCTTTCTTACAACGAGGGCCACTTTTCCGGAGCTTGCAGAGATCAGGGCATTCCGTTGCAGAGCTCCAAACCAGCAACACGACAGACGAAAATGGAGGTTCTTTATGTTAATACACGCACCTGTTTGTCAACTCCTACCGTAGTGTTGCGGGTCAAGTCGCCCTCGCTGTTTTGGGTGCGGCTGAAGCAGGAGCGATACGACTCCATGATGGCTGACCTGCAGGTGCGAGAGAACCGGCGCCCGTCCATCCTAGCCGTAGATGACTTGTCGAAGTGCACCGCCGTGGTCACCGCTGACGCAGGCGAATATTGGGAACGAGGGATCCTACTGAAGACCGACAACAACTGGCACCATGTTTATCTTCGGGACCGAGGAGTAGAAGTCAGAATGGACTGGAACGAAGTGTTCCGCCTCCCCAACACCTTTCGCGCAGCTCCGTGGCAAGCCATACCCTGCTGTCTGACAAATACTGCTCCGGTCAACGCCGTCACGGGGTGGCCCAGCGAAACTGTCAACCTCACCCGGTTCCTGCTCGAGGATCGACGAGTGACGGTGGACATGCAAATGTCTATCACCAATAAAAGGGGAGCCTACGTGGATGTCTGCGCGAGACAGAAGAAGGTCTAGTAGGTCTGGTAGAATTATTAGTAGAGCGGGGCTTGGCCCCCCACTGGCGATACATAGTGCCACCGTCGTGACCTAGTGTCGAAGAGTACGCATAGACTTTGGTTGGCAAAAATGTTGAGACACCAGGGGACAAGACGCAGACCGAATGTGAAACGCTGTTTGATTTCCTACGGCTGCTTCGTTGCGTCACTCTCAGAGTAAGACCCGTATACCAGAGAGGAAATGACAATTATAAAATCTGCCACATGTTATACAAACATGCCAGCGGAGAAACAAAGAGAGTATGTAGTACTCTCGCCTCATAATCTATTACATAAAAAATCAGTCTACAAGCAGCAGCGATGCACGATGTGCGCCGTTACCATCATCAGAGTACGATCTGCAATACAGTCCCGAAGATGTATGACAAAATACATAACCGCAGACAAGACTATCTTGGAGAACGGATGGGAGCTACCGGTGTTTACAACTACGCCTCTCTAACTGATTCCCATCCCTCTTGTCGACGGACAACAAAAAACAACTTCTGCTATAATCGATGATCAGATGTGTTTACCCTTCTCAATGTATATCTAATTGAAAGTATTATAATTACAGTATAAAAGAATAAATCGTGCGCACTCATAATTATGTATGCGAGTAGGTAATATAGGGGGTGTTCGGTTCAGGGTGCTCCGAGGGGGGGTGAGGGGG
>NW_018022632.1:0-3631 GCF_002006095.1 Pseudomyrmex gracilis | reverse complement strand
ACAGAGAATTTGGATAAATCGTATTTACCGTTCGTAGCTAATACAGAATAGTCTCACTCCTGCGCATGATACGGCTTTATCTTGACAAATTTGAGCGTTTTTCCTCAGTTGCTACTGAGCTACTCGTTATACCAAGTTTTGAAAAATGTACATCATATTGCGAAGAAAATAACATCAGCGTTTTCTGTAAGTTTTTAATCTCAAGCGTTTACAATTGTAACATGTTCTCTAATCAATTTTTTGCGACCATCATTAATCAAAAACTTTCTTTTATAAATTTTATTGTAGAATATATTGATAAGGACTTAAAAGAAGGTCGAAACGTCTATTATATATGCTCACTTAGTTCAAATAAATCAACTACTTACACATGTACACATCAACAACAGTGTTTATGCTCTAACTGCCTTATCCACACTAATTTTAAAGAATTATACTTTGTTATCCTTCTTTCCGTACAACCCACTCTCACTTCCTCGTTAAAATCGCTAGGTTCTGTCCTTGGTAAATGAGATTTGTGTTACAGACCTAAAACGGGACCAACGAGTGAGTGTTCGTCAGACAGAGTAAGATCGGCGTACGCCGTTGACCTGTCGACAAATATAAACAAACTTTCTCGACTCTCTCACAGCGGGACTTCCGTGTCCACTGTAAAGAGAGATATGGAAAACGACGCATTTACTGTTGCGTCACTCCACAACCCGACCGTATCCATGGGCCAGGACGTAACATAAATTTTGACAATCGCTATCTGTCCGGTGGAATTTTTGACAATCGCTATCGGTCAACGTCTGGTTTATGATTAGGTTCGTTAATCTGTTGACTGTTATGGCTGGCAGCGTTTCTGCGCTGAAGTGCCTGGTTGCAGCGGTTGCGGCTCGTTTTAATTGTGTTTCGGGATTTCAGATACTTCCGGGGTTCCACTTAAAAGAGTAATTTAAATTTTACTAACTAATATCGAATAATGTTACGACTAACTTCCGGAACGCGGTTAAGGCTACGTTGTTTAGCTTTACAGAGGATAACTTGAAGAGAACATCGGCAGCGGCCCGGAACGACACACAAGGTCATGAGCTGCTAGTCCGAGAGGAATGTAAAGTCAGCAGCGGTCCGGAGCGACGCACAAGGTCGTGAGCTGCTAGTCTGACAGAAATGGAAAGTCAGCACCGGCCCGGAACGACGCACAAGGTTGTGAGCTGCTGGTCTGACAGGAATTAAAAGTGAGAAATGTTAACTTAACGCAATCAAATGTCCCGGATGGTAGTCATCTCAAAAGAATTAAGGTTTAAAGTAGAGAATGGAACCGCCGTTTATCTTACCGCACGAACATGAGTATTTTTGACTTACTACTTACTGGTATTTCGTGGCGAACGATCGACTTTCCACCTTGACAAGACTGTGGAGTAGGTAAGCTGGCTCAGCTCCTGACTCGGTTGCCCTTTGACACTAACACAACTGTTGCACTAACTAATGCACTGTTAAAGAAATTGCGACGTGCTAACGGACTATTGAACCGGATGAAAAGAGGATGAAAGCTGTCTTTGGCTTTGAGTATCAGCTTATATACTTGGTTTTTCGGCTCCCAGACACTTGGGTTTTACCAATTAAGCTTGGATCTTGAATCCCTTCTTGTTACTTAGATTAAAATTCGGATCTTGATTCGCAGATCCACATAAGTGAGAGCGTCAATTCGTCATGGCACTATCAGTTTTCCCCGCGTGCAAACTGATTATAATTCATTTATCGCCACTGGCCGACTCTTTATTCTCCATCCAGAAGGTTTACATCTAAGATTACGGCGAGTTACGGTCTTTAGAACCAGAATATCGTTTCTACATTGCAAAAAAAAGGGAACCGTGAAGTCCAGGACGTAACACCCCCCGCGTTAGACAAATGTTAGGGTGAACAACATTTGCGACTAAACAATTGAGGTGTCCCTTTTGTTGCTACTTGTACACATAGAACTAGGAAAGAAAGAGATGAGATACACTGGCGCAATCTCTGAAACGCATAAGTAGGTAATATAGGGGGTGTTCGGTTTAGGGTGCTCCGAAGGGGGGAGGGGGATAGGAGGTTACCGGAGGGAATGGAGGAGAGGGGTAATCGCGCGAGGGAGGTGGAGGGGGAAGGAGGACTCAATGTAAGCTTTTCTGTGAAAAACCACAAGAGGAGGGGGAAGGAGGAGTTTATGGAAACATATTCGTAATAATGAGAGCAGGACCTGAGCGTTGCGGATGAGATAACGTAGGAGTGTGGGTGGTGTCGGCGGAGCGTTGTTATCGGTCCCACCGGAATTAGCCAATTAACGGCGAGCCGTAAAAATGGAGATTGCAATATTCGACGCAAGTTATATTTATTTAAAATAGTGGTTACGCCATTGATTGTAACGTGTTCGAACGTGTTCGTGCGTGTTCAAGGTCATTCGGTTGATGACGTCATCGCTAAAATAATAGCACCTCTCAATTATAATAGTTTTAAATTGCGCAGTAAAATAAATAAATTCCGAGAAAAACCGCAAAAACGACGATGACGTCATCGCTAAAAATAGAACTCGAGCAGGTTTGAACGCGTTCAAGGTCGTTTGGAAGAATGACGTCATCGCTAAAATTGAAATTGCGCAGTAAAACAAATAATTCCGAGAAAAACCGCAAAGTTCCCGGAAGCGGTTCGCGTTTACAAATAAATAGCGCGCAGTTCGTAATTGCGCAGCAAATAAATAAGAAATTCCTAGAAAAACCGCAATTTCCTGGAAATAAATAAATTCCGAGAAAAACCGCAAAGTTCCCGGAAGCGGTTCGCGTTTAAAAATAAATAGCGCGCAGTTCGCAATTGCGCAGCAAATACATAAAAAATTCCGAGAAAAACCGCAAAGTTCCCGGAAGTGAGCCCTTTCTTATCGCCGAAGCGATCAGCCGCTTCCGGTTTGATAACGCACTTCTCGCGTTAACATCCGCGCGAAAACCGTTACGTACCGGGGATGTGGTGTGTGTAAAACGCAATTTCAAACCAAAAGATTTTGAGGAAAAGATAAGGAGCGAACGCATTGTGTTAGGAATGTGAAATAAAAACTCGATGTTATTAAAGATTATAGGAAATTTATTTTATTTTTTTGTAAACATATTGTGAATGAAAATTAAACAATAATATTTTGTATTACGGGGCAACACCGTAACATACAGCCATCAGTTCACAATCGACAATATCGACGTCGAAGCAACCGCTCTGTGCGACAGCAGTTGCGAAGCTCGCGGGATCCGATGTTTCAGACAAGATCGTGAAATACCGCGACAATCTGTCTCGCACGCGAATAACAACGTTGTTCAAGTAGGCAATGATGCATGCCACGCAATGTTTTAAGTTGAACAAGTTGCACATCGATTGGTGGGAAAGTAATATGCGACTGGTTTTTGTAGACAGACATATGATCCTCGCGGTGTTTATCAAGATGAACGATACCGCTAGATTGTCGACAAGAATCGACGGCTGCGCATCGCTCTGGCCAGACAAATACAACGTGATGACTCGTTCGTTATCCAACAACGTGTTCCACATTTCCGGCGACAAAAGCACCTCGTTCCCATTGTTGTCACCTAGAGCCACATCAACGGTTGGTGAAGCATCTTTGGATGAG
>NW_018022631.1:10341-19642 GCF_002006095.1 Pseudomyrmex gracilis | reverse complement strand
ATAATATATTTATATACGAGTATATATATTGGTAGTATATTTAATTATAAAAATTAGATGCTATGTCTGATTTAAGTAATAAATTGTAAATTTATTTAAGAAATAATTTTCTAATACTAAAGAAATTTTAGGGTATTTAATTTATGAAAATAATTTTAGTTAATAATTGTATATATCAGTAAAAATTTTAGAATGCAAATTTAAAGATATCAGTTTCGAGAAAAATGTTTAGAATTTAAAAAATAAATATTTCTTAAACTTTGAAAGTTTATAGTTTAATAATAACTCAAAATCTTTAAGTGTTAATTTTAAAGTATTATAATTAAGGGCGTAACTAAGGTTAAGATAATAAAGACAGAATCAGTTAAATCAAAACTCGATTTTTTTGTGTAAATTTAGATTTAAAGTTGTTTACAAATATGGATTATAAAATTATTTTAATGTGGATAAATGTTATTAACAAGGAATTAAATAAGAGAAAGATTATTAATATTTTAATTTTTGAATTTTTAATAATAATGTAAGTTGTGAATTATTTGAAGATAAAAAAAACAAAATGGTGGCATTCTTGCTAAGTTTATTATTATTACTGCAAATATTAAATTTAATTTTTTGATAGTGTGTTGGAATAATTTAAGTAAGGTTTTAATTTTATTGAAAAGTAAACTAATTATAAGTAAAATGGTAGAGTAAGTAAAACAGTGTATAAAGCATATTTGATGTTTTTATTAAAGAAGTGTAATAATTTATCTTGTTTTAATATTGGAGGACTCTTTAAGTAAGATTTTCATTCTTTTAATGTTAATTATAGAAACAAGAGAACCAATTATTGTAATATTTAAAAATATATAGAATATATTGTTATTATTAAGAATATAAAGATTGGTCTTGTAATCTTTGTAAGATACTAAATAATAAGTGAATGCAATTTCTGTACAGTTAGTAAAAGTTCCAGTGCCTGCCAGTTTATAAATTTGCTTACGGAATTATTCATAAATGAAAAAGGGGGATTGTAACTTTTAAAACTAGAGATAATATTAATATTGAATGTTTAGAATTTAAAATTACTCGGTTGATAAGTATGACAAACAATATAATTAAGGATGCTACGACTTGGACTAGAAGATAAGTAAAAATAATTTTGTTTTCTTTAATTATAAGTATGTACCTAATGAATATAAGATTCTTAATTTCTATAATAAATCAAATTTAAATTATGCTGGATAATATTGTTGTTATTAAGGATCTAAAAAGTAATAATGATAAAATAATGATATTAGAAAATAAGTTGATTTTATACTTTAAAAGTTTATCAAAAATTAAAATTTTGTAAGGTTTTCTTAGTAATAAGTTATATTAAAGTGTATTGGGCACAGTAATTTTTGCGGTTAGTAATAATAATTCAAGGTTATTTATTATAGTGGTGTAAACAGGTTGTTGATCTGTTATGGAATTAGTTATTTCATTTATATAATTTGTGGATGGGCAAGAAATGAATATAATAAGAGATCTTTCTTATAGAGAGATGAGAGATATAAAAAGACATATAAAAGAACTAAGAAAAATATCTCTCTTAATACCTCTTATCTCTTTATTTAATTATCTTTTATTATTTTTTTGATAAGTATATGTCGTTTATATCTCTCTTATTATATGTTCTATCTGTGCTGTGAATCTCATAAGACATCTACATTGCGACGTTTTCAGTCAGGATATATTCTTGATTAACGGCGTGGAAATGCGACTAAAACTCATTCGCTCAAAAGATTCTTTCTGTCTCATGGAACTTACTCTACAGAGAAAAGTTCATATTGTAGACGCTACGTTGATAATGAGAAACGTAAAAGTAAGCGCTGGAGTTTTATTAGCTCACGCTAAAATGCTGTGCACTACTACTGCAAAGTGTCTTTTAACGAGAGTTGAAGTTAAATTGTTTACGATTCACAGAGGAGTGGTGAAAGAATTGATTGACAACGTTATACTCGGTCAACTGCAGAAACGGGTAATAATCTTTTTTGTCAAAAATAGGGCGCTTAATGACAATAGTACAGTTAATCCGTTTAAGTAAAAAAATTTTAATATAATGTTCCTTTTGCTTTACGTTGATAAAACGCAAGTTCCTACTAGACCGTTAGAACCTTCTCTTTCAAGGGATTCTCCTCTCTTCATCGAAGCTGTTCATACTCTTTTCTCATAAACAAGTATTTATTTCCTACACAAATGCAATGCTATAAGCAGAGGTGCTTATGCTCGCGGATACAAAGTCTTTGCTTTCGATCTCAGTTTTGATTTATTGACCGATTTGCGGCAAACATTGAAATTTCGTGAAGAACGGTAATTTGCAAATTGAAGCACAGTTCAAAAAAGCTCTCAAACCGACTATTAACTGCCTTGTTTGAGCGGAATTCGTCAGCGTTTCAAAAATCGTTTCTTCACGCCAAATCATTGTAGATTTTAACGGATAAGTATGATCCCGCTCTGCATATGCGTAAAACCAAAATATTTTTTCTTTTTTTATTTTTCCCATCTTTATTTTCTACTGTTACGTCCGAGTGCGCAAAATTACGGTCCGATAAAACCGTTTACACTTGCTGAACGTACGCTCTTCTTTTTCGGTCAGCCGACTGAACTGTACCAGGAAGAAAGATGAGAATTTTGGTCGGAAATTGATGATTGGACTGACAGTTATCGATTGTTATTTGGGTATCGACAGTTACCGGTCGTATACACGTACACGCACTCGTAAAATCCAATTAGCTCGTTTTTGAAAGAGAAAGAAAGAAAGGGAAAACAAACGTTCAGCAGGCGTAAACGGTCTTGTTGTATCGTGACCCTGAGCATCAGGACGCAACACCGCAACTTCTCAATTTTGCATCTTTGCGATTAACCGAATTTAATTGGTTATCTGGAGATACGTCGCACTCTATCGCATCGTGTCGTACATAAAACAATTCCGGATCTATTGCGCCACATGTTTGCAACGGAGCGATCGAATTCGCAACGCTTGATCGACGCGATTGGAAATGCATGCGACGCGACAGGTTGCAATTACACCACTAGCTCGCGCGCATGCAAACAGTATACGCAAAATTATTTTGTAGTAGCACCGTGAAACACGCGTGCAAGCGGAATCGGCTCGTTTGTTCGGACATCGTACGATACATGTAATCCAACGTGCGTTGATTTACCTCGCGTACAAATTGCAGCAAATCGTCTTGATAAACCACGTTGTCTTCGGTGGTTACCGCCACTCGGTATCGTGAACGCCCGCGTTTGTTGTCAAATTCAATGGTTGCACCGGTTTTGCTCGAACGTTCCAATTCGTGTTTGAGTTTGACAACGCAAGCATTAACGACGATAACGTTGTCGTGCAACTTACGGGTATTGGTTGCGCAGCGATTGTTGGACGAACTAAGCATATCGAATTGCGTTGCGATCGTCGCACAGGTACTATTGACCAAAGTCGTGTGCGTCGAACGATACGGCGACCGAATTTGTCCATTATTTGACGTTGATCGCCGAGTCAAAACGTTGGTTTGCGCCGTTTTAATTGCAACTTGCGCCGTGGCGACATCAACTACTTGAAACAGCAGACCGCTTTGTTGCACCACGCGGTGGACTCGCGGTATCGCTGGATCGAATTGTTGAGCTCGTTGATCAAACCGTCGTTATCGTGGGTTGATCGAGTACCGCGTTCAACTTGATGTGCTCTAATACCGAATCGCGCAAACAGTTCGAATAAACATCGAGAATGTCCGAACCGTCTATTGTTTTGCAACGTATATTCGGTTCGACGACGTTTCAACACCACACAGAAATCACAAGCAGTGCGTCGGAAACTTGTGCAAACGTTCGTACAATTGAACAAAAGACAAGAAACAAGAGATACCGGTGATCAAGCTCGCGACTGTTATTGCGCGGTCGGATATCTGCGAAACGTTTGAACCGTGAATAAACCGCCGAACTTTATACGTTCCTCCATAATTTTTTGTTTCAAAAAGCAACTGCTGTTTGTTTATTATTCGCCGCGGTAATATTCTTTCAGAAGAACGAATTTGCGACAGCCGTGTTGTTTTGTTCGTTCACAATAAATCTCGTTGTGTTTACGTAAAAAAAATTATCGTTGGCGTCACCGTTGGCAACGAATGTATAGCGCGCGCCACCTGTCGCACTCCAGTTTTCAGGTCCAGTTAGTCGCACGCAAACGCGACCGCGGTTGTGTGCCACGCAAATCAACGTCACCGCGACGCAAACGACAATCAAACTACTCAAACCGAAACCGACCGTTGCACCAAATCATACGGTGCACAATTGCTTTTACGAGCCACCGCGCCCAAACGAATAGGTAAAGCATTGATCGCACAACGCGCAAACTGATGTTTTGTTTTATTTGCTATCGAACACGCGAACTCAACTGCTTGGTATACATCTTTCAATTCGCGAGTGGACAATTTGACAATGGTGCGAGTGTCGTCTTTGATCAACGCGTCGCATCCGTAAAACATTTGCTGACAATGCAACCACAATTGCGTAGGTGTAGCGATAGCGTGAGATGCGAGTTTAATAATGGCAAACAAATGCAACTTTACGAAGACACGTTTGTTTATTTTTGGCGTAGACATACCGACGTTCACTTAACACATGGGTAGCAAATTGAACGTTTTGTTTGAGGTAAATTTCAAAGACAGTTTCATAAAATACAACAAACTTCACCCAAATTAGACGCATTACCTAAATTCGAGTGTCTCGCTACATGTCAACGGTATCCAGAAAAGAACCGGTCGTGCGTACAGTGTTCAGTGCGTTGTTACGCTAATTGTAATTTGTGCCGATGAACGACATCAAGTTGTTTATTATAGCCGTAGTGTTCGCCCAATTTTGCAGTGACATGGTGCGCGTTTATGCGATTAGTTAATTTGTTAGGAGTTAAGACTTGCCATCAGATCACCGCGTTTGATATCGCACAAGTACCCCGTTGTTTTTGTTTTTGCGCATCAGATCGTCGGTCCAATGTTTGAACATGTACTGATACGCTCGTACACGCATATCAGATTGTCGAAGCACGTTTCCAGCGTTCTATTGATTATTTTGTGCACGTGGTAGTGGCCAAAGCAAGCCGTGATCCAAAAAACGAGTATCCAACAGATCAAATTGTAACAAACAAACAGGTAGTTCCAGCATTAAAGCACTGTGTTCTACGGTTTGTGATAGATCAGAATGTTTGACGGCAATCTGCAAACGAGCCCCAACGAGTACATAAAGACGTCGTTGTCGCGCGACATCAATACACGCAAACACTTCTTGTCGACATCGCCCGCGGACGTGAGCTATCGAATCGCTTTTATCTAGGTAGACCAGCGCGACGAAAGCAAATTGAAGTCGTCGGTCACCATGCGACATATGGTCGGCGCTAGTTCGCTGTTGCGCAACGGAAACGGTGTTTTGATGCTCGAGCAAATACCGCGATCGCCGATCGATTCGTTCGCAGACGCGTCAAACGTGATCGTGTTCATTTGCGCGACGATCAAATGATATTCCAACATACGACGAATGCCTCTGCGTTTGTCGCTTTGCCCGGTGTGATCTGCTGTCCACCGTGAAGCACAGATCCAACTGCTTGTACCTTTGGAGATATCGAATTTTGTTGCTGAAGTTTATTAGGTGCAACAGAGCGCACACGAAGTCCTCTTCGGTCAAGCACACTCTTGCAGCTCTCACCACAAGCGGAATAACGTCCAAACAAGCAACGTACAAAAGATGTTTCGTAGAATTGTACATTTTCGTCTACTAATCGTTCGAAATTGTAGGTGGTGCAAGAATGGACACTTTCGTTAAAAGGTTGATTCTGAGATCCATTTCCAAACCCGTATATACCCATTGCGACATTGATCGAATATTATAGGCGCGTTTTCTAGTTACGCGTTTGTTTCTAATTGCAGTCCTACCACGCGACGGCCGAGCTTCTTTATATTATTGGCGGAACGTTCCACGTCAATCGATAACCAAGCCAAATTGTTAAAGATAACGTTTT
Source organism: Pseudomyrmex gracilis (assembly GCF_002006095.1). Lineage (NCBI taxonomy): Eukaryota > Metazoa > Arthropoda > Insecta > Hymenoptera > Formicidae > Pseudomyrmex > Pseudomyrmex gracilis. Next base: position 13,611 of record NW_018022631.1, on the reverse strand, counting down.
ATGCGTCGTTCTGATCGAACAACGCCTCTAAAATCGTGCAACGTTTACAGTCACAGTGTCGTCCGTTAACCACACGGTAGGAGCCGTTAAAGATACAATAATCGCGCACAAACTGCGCCATTAGACCCGTTCTATAGCACCCGGGAAGCACCGCCAGTTTTTTTGGTAACTGTTTATGTTTGGGGTGACAGTCTGTGGCCGGAGCGCGAAACGGATCCAGTACAAGTTGAACGGTTACACACGGTATCCAATCGGTTGATGTCGTGCGTTGCGTTTGTCGAACGTATCAAACGCGACGCGTCGCGACCTGCCGTTGTCGTACCTATCGGTAATGCGTTTGGTTGTTTTAATAGCGCGTTTAACTTTTACCGCCGCAACGTTTGAGCAATCGTCGAACGCATCGGACATGCGCTCTCTTGCATCTACAGTTTTGCGAACAAAACAAAGTTTTCGATGTCGTACATAATTACTTAACGTGTATCCCGTCGTACCCTTGGATCGACAGAGCAATTGTTTTAACGAAACATACATTCAATATTGTTGGCGACATTGCAACCGTGTTGACGCAAAACGCAAACACACAATGTCGACATAAGACAATCGTACGACCAGGTCGCGTGAGTGATCCAAAAGTGCGTATTTTTTATTCATCTCGTAAAAGTTTCGCCGCTCTAGGAGCACGTAATCGTGTCCCGTCACTTGTGTATCTGGCCAAAACCACCTTGCGCCAAGACGACGAAGTGCCAATCGTCGACATGTCCAAGACCGTCGTTATTAGATATCCCGTTGCCGTTAAACGCGACATATGCGGTCCGCAGCAATTTCAATCGCGCCGGATAACGCGCACATCTACCGTGTTGACGCAAACACTTTATCGCATTTTCGCGATTGCGCAAAATGTATCAGTCCTGTAACATTGACAGCGACAAGTATTTGTATGTTTTAACGGTTGTTCCAACCATGATCGTGTTGGTGGGATCGTCTATCGTGTAAAATCGTAACGTAATCTCAAAACAGCACAAGGGCAACAATCGAGACGGATAGTCGCAAGTGTACCACGTGCTTTCAGTTTTGCAACGACACATCGTCAAAGGTTGCGACGCGGCGTAAGCCTTGTTCTCGTTGACCTATTGGTTGCAGTAATCCGCGAGTGGTGTGACTTTCTCAATGTTTTCGTTCCAACGACCGTAAGATACGACCGTGCGAATTGGAAATACTTACAACTTTGATCAAAGATTCGCGGTAGCACAGTTTGCACCACAACAACGTTGTCGTTGGCAATTTCCACAAAGTGTCGCCCATCGCAACAAAGCGACGTCTGCATGGCCGTGAAGCATACGTTTGTTCGGCACTTAGTGTAACATTTGCACGCGTACATATTTATATCGCCAAATTCGTCCCAATGTACAAGCATTGACACTCGAGTTCCCAACAAGTCGCACGTACCGCGCAATGGCATTGTTGGATACGTTCCGGGATTCCACAGAGCGCAAAAGTCGGTTTTGCTGCGAACAAAAAAGGTGGCCGACGAATCGGTGGCCGCGTCGCACCACAGCGGTCTTTACAGATATGTTTTTTGTATTTCAATGCCGACGGTTGCGAGTCGTCGTCAGCGCGAGAAATCTCATAAGCATATGTTTTAGCGCTCTTGAATAGCTGCTGCACTAGTTTTTTGCACAACGTCGGCAGAGCTAGAAATCGCACATTACCGCATTCACGCACGTGTGCTACAAAGATTGCTGCTATCGAGTCGTCGAACTGCCGGTCCAACTCAGAATCAACCGCTTCATTAAAAAGGTGGACGACTTCAACTCCGTTTCCTGAAGTCTTCGTTTGCACAGTTCCGTTAACGTCACGCGTCGAGTTTGCTTCGAGTGCTTACTGCACGACGCTGTTGATAATTGCCCGCTGCTGCTCGCACCGTTAACTGTTCCGATGCGCGCAACTATTCAGATTGTACGTTGCTAATGTCAATCCGTACAATTGATTCGTATAGCATTGCGATCGATCGATCTTTGTGGAAAACATTGTAATAAACATATGTTTACATGTAGAGATACGATACAGATACGAGCGATAAAAAACACACTTACATTGTCGTTCAACTCACCTTGATCGGAACACGCAATCGTAACGACTATACAGTGTTCATTTTCTCTGGAAATCACGTATATTACCCTCATTGTGTTAAGTTCCTCCTATTTCTTCGTGAGTGATTTCCTTTCTGCGAGCGATTTTGGGTTCCTACACAAAATTAGCGGTAACTCTCATTAGATGGTCCAAGAACAAATTTCCCTTTTTATTTCTAGTAGCCGCGACCGACCAGGACGTAACACAACGTGCAGTTGTGGAAATACATTAAAATATTGCTACTGTGGAAAGCACCTACTTGCGAAGCTTGTCGCGCCTTCGCAGCGACCGCAAACGATCGTTAGTGTCGCTTCGGTGGATTAAAATCACCAGAACGAAATTTCCCAATACGTTCGTTGCGCAACCGCGTGTCCGCAAAAAAAGAATACGAGCGATTCGCATTCCGAACGTACTTTCGTCGTTTTGGAAAGAATTTGATACGCGTAACGACGGTTTCAACTGACACTTAGTAAAAACGACGACGGACTCTTAGCGAAAACGTTCGTTCCGGTGGACATCGAGTTCGATGGTAACGGCGGTGCGAGAGGAATTGAAATCGTCGCCAACAAAATCGCTCCAACAATTTTCAAACCGTGTACAGTATGAAAATGTGCACGAAACGTTTACTCGACAAACGGTTGCGCGAATGTACAATTTGATCAAAGAAAATTCAGTAGTGGACGGAGCATTTATAGTCATGCAACCAATCGAATACGCAAAAGTGAAGATTCCCGTGACGATAAACGTGCCTGTGTTGTGCAACGAATTCCAAATGGCAGCGTTGGATAAACTGTTTGCTGTGCGCAGTACAATTTCGCGACGGTGCTTGAACAACTCGACGACGTATTTGTTCAAAAGAAACAAAACGCAATGGTACGTGCAAACTTTTGGTTCGTACTTGTCCACCGTTGTCTATTTTTCGCGCAATGGTTCCGCGATGAAGCAATAGCGCGTATCACAAAATTCGTGGTTAAAGAGACAAATGTCGCCTTTGCTTCAAACGGTGGCGGTAGAATAAGTAAATAACGGACACTTTGCACAACATCGCACACTTGATGTAAACAATGTCGCTTCGAAAAGCGCGCTTGGTTCAGTTTTGTTCGCTACTGTTCCCAATTCAACATTTTGCACAGAACCGAC
>NW_018022631.1:0-8971 GCF_002006095.1 Pseudomyrmex gracilis | reverse complement strand
GAATCGTACGGTGTCGAATAATTTCGTGTCGAATCGTACGGTGTCGAATAATCTGGTGTCGAATCGTACGGTGTCGAATAATTTGGTGTCGAATACATCTGTGTCGAATCGAGCGGTGTCGAATCGTACTGTGGTCAAACGGAACACGCCCATCTCAATTTATCAATCGTGACGAGTGCAATCCAAGCACGATAGAAACTAACACGCCCTGTTTCGCACCGTATTCGACGTTGGTTTGATAGAGAACAAATACGATGATGCGATTTAGACCGAGATCTGCGTTCAAGATCTCGTCGATCAGGTGCTGAAATACGGCTATTCCTTTTTGTATATGCAAATAGTGTTGGCGCTTGTAGCGAACGATTCTAAGTTTGCATGGGACGTCGTTGGTTCGGTGGCGATCAAACCATTGCGTTACGCTCTACGATGTCAGGACAACAAAGCAGCGAACGCTCAGCGTTGTTATGAACGAACAATAACGGACAAACCAAACGGTTGCGCAGAACCGCGACGTTTAGCAAGTGCAAATGCAAATATACGTTTTAAGCGATCGAGCGTACACGGCGATTCTCCAATAGTGCGACGACGTCGTAACGCGAAACAACGGAATGGACGCGCGCAACGAGCAAACGACGCAACGACGACAAATTGTTCGCGTACGGGTTGTTAATGTTGGCTCACAGCGGCAAGAGACTGTCGGACATAGCGAGCCTTGGTCGAACGCAATTGAAACAATTGTTTTGACATGGAACGTGCGCTATATTTGTGCACGAAACGTCTCAAATGGAACAATGGAAACTACACTTAATTGACGCGACCGCATTGCTGTCGTTGGCGACTCGTTTGCACACGTTTGCTTTGTGTTGCGACAACAAGTCATTGAGCATTTTGTTCAATGTGACGTCAAAGCGCGCAACGTTCACTCGCGTGTACTCGTTAACAACCGGTACGTCGAAACCGAAAGACTGAACTTTCACGCGTTTCGACGCATGTTTGCCGGACGCCGTGTGGTAAACGGCAATCCCGTGATAGAACTGCGCGAAATGATAAACCATGCGTCGCGCGCGCAAACAAACAATTACGTAAACACGTACCTGTAATTGTTTCTTTTGCGCGCACATTAATCACGTAAGACCGAACTCGCGTTAATCACAAGACGAACGTCGGTGTTGCAATTGTTGTTCACCGCATCAAACAAAAACGCTGCGTTTAGCTGACATTTAACAAACGTTGTGATCCATGGAACTAACTAACATTTTAATCCGTCGAACGAACGTCTTAGTTCGTCGAACGATCATCTTAGTCCGACGAACGAATCTTTTGATACCGTCGCGTCAACATATGGGTTGCAACGGCGACAATTGTTTCGTCACAGATGAGATATATTTGGCGGTACAATACTTAAGCTCACTGCGGGAAGCTTGCGGCGATTGGTTTCACTCGGATCAGATCGACACGTCGGAATCTTTGAACATGGATCGATCGACGAACCCTTCTTTGAGGCGTCGACTGACTCATCGTTCGTCACCGCATCATCGAACAACAAAACGTTCGCCACCCCCTCCGGTTTCTTGTCATGTCTGAGTTAACGTGCGAGTTCGGTCGGAATTGATAAATGGTCGACAAAACAACCGTCGTCGTCCGCGAAGCAAGCGCGCAAACAGACATCCGATTTTGCGGTCGCGCGAAAAGGTGTAGATATCCTGCGCCAAGTGCCATTTTGCGTTGACGACCGCGCTAAGTTACGTCCGACATAGTGATATTCTCGCCGCAGGAATACAAGCGCAAGAAACAATCCATGGTTATAACACATCTAGATTTGACGAGACACCTGATCGATTTTACCAACTGCTTTCCACGACCCAAGCGTCAAAGATCAGACGGACGAAACGGCAGAGCCATTGGTAATTACAACAATGCAATGCGACACAAAATTCCGATTGACAACGTTCCGCTTCTGCAAATAGTTCTCGTATACAATGTGTTGCCGTTGCACAACAACGACGTTAGTCATAAGGTAAGTAACTCAGATCAAAACCAGGCTGCAACCCGTAAGTTGCACAATTACTATTTCAGAAACTAAAAGAGATAAAAAAAAACGGTTTGCACCATCGCGTTTTCAGCGTAAAAAACTGCAAAATACCAGTGTGTTTCAAAACGTCTAACTATTGTTGTTAACAAACGATTGTTTAAATAATTACAATTATTACCTTTTTATTTCGTAGTAGTTTGCATCTAAGTAATAGAATAAAGGATCACAAAACCGTTTTTCGATACCTCTTCTGGTTCGCGAGATATTTAAATTGTGTATTTTCTCTCATCGCCATAATTTACAAACCAGTAAATGAAGGGCCTCTGTAATATTAGGTTTGCCCTAACTGTCTTAGTTTTCAAGATATCCTACATTTACATTATTGACTATGTGTCGTTAAACACAGCATGTGTTACTAAACAAAATGTTTGTATATGTCAAAACTTATCTTGATAAATTCCAGGACTTTTCGGGAACTTTTCAACTCCCCGGTGGTGGCTACTGCTGTTAGTATGGTTATTTATGTTATGAGGTACTTATTATTACCGCGTGTTTTTATTAATAAATTTTACATTCTTATAATTGTTTCTATAATTTACGTTTCTATAATTTTGCCATAATAATTAAATTCTGCTTTATTATTGTAACCGCATATATATCTATTGTCCTGTATAATAATTAAACAATTAGCATTATTAGCGTTTTGTAAATTAGTTCAGTAGTCTTAAATGTACAATTAACCTTTTAATAAATATTTAGGTAATGTAGGCAAAACGTTGTAAAATACTCTGTACTATTCGTGCGCAAAGTGTTCCCAAGGCAAAGTTCGCTTGTGAGGAGCCAGTGTCACTGGCTTGGCTGGGCAAACGGCCCGAAGTTGAGATAAGACACGCGCCGAAATACGGGACGCGTTAGACAGCGAACAGTTGGCGGCCGCAAGACAGTTGACCAGGAGCTAGTGACCGCTGGACCCGTGAGGCCGTGCAGCGTCAGCGTATTTGGAACGCTATATAAACGGCCGGAGCGACTGGTCCGGACACAGAGTCTGTCTCTGAGATTCATCCTGTTCAGTTCGCTTCGCGAAAAAGTCAGTTCGGAATAATTCTTTTCAGTCGAAACTTAGAATATTATAATGTTTTTGTGTCGGGACTTCAAATATTTTAATTTTTTCGTGTCAGAACGTAGAATATTTTAATATTTTCGTGTCAGAACTTAGAATATTTGAATTTTTTCAAGTAAGAACTTAGAATTTTTAAGGTATTTCCAGTTAGGACTTAGAATATTTTCAATTTTTTTGTGTCGTAACTTATAACATTTTAATTTTTTCGTGTCGGGACTTAGAATATGGTAATTTTTTTTTGGACTTAGAATATTTTAGACCTAGAATAAGTTGTTTTTTGCGTCTATACTTAGGATAACCTTGCGTGCGCAGATCGAATCTGACTTCGAGTTTGTTTAATGGTAAAAGTACATATCAATAATAATAATAATTATTCCTCTTTTGTACCTCGCACACGGGTGTAATACTTAGTCGATTTACATCGTTCTGATTACTGTTAGTTACACCTGCTCACCTTGCGTCGTTTCCTGTTATTCCGTTGACGAGGAAGGTGCACACGAGTGCACACTCGTTATTTCCTGTCATTCTCAAGTACAAGAAAGGTGCACACGAGTGCACACTCGTCACTTCCTGTTATTCCGTTAACGAGGAAGGTGCACACAAGTGCACACTCGTCACTTCCTGTTGTTCCGTTGACGAGGAAGGTGCACACGAGTGCACACTCGTCACTTCCTATCGTTCCGTTGACGAGGAAAGTGCACACGAGTGCACACTTGTCATTTCCTGTCATTCCAAAGTACGAGAACGGTGCACACGAGTGCACATACGTCACTTCCTGTTATTCCGATGACGAGGAAGGTGCACCCGAGTGCACATTAGTCACTTCCTGTCGTTCCGTTGACGAGGAAAATGCACACGAGTGCACACTTGTCATTTCCTGTCATTCCTAAGTATGAGGAAGGTGCACACGAGTGCACACTCGTCAGGTCTTGATCGTGGGTACTACAGTGAGAAAGGTGCAATAAAGATTGCACGCTTATTCGTCGTATTTATTCCTAGGCTTCCCGTCACCCAGAGGCCCCGTCTCCGCGACAAAGGCGGCGGACCCGACGTGGAGGCAGGGAGCACCACCTGAGGGCCCTTCAAAGAGCTTACGCGCGCACCAAATCTTTTGACCTCGCGGTGCTTGACACTACCCGTGTGACTGATACGGAAGGACGCGCCGCATATTTTCACACGACAAGTACAATGGAACGCGCTGTTAACCGTGAATTATTAGTACCGAGGGGTTCACGAGGCGGATTTCGATCATTCGACCCTCGTGGAGGTTGATCCCGATTACCCGCGGTAGAATTGTTTACCCTGCTACGGTTCTCCCGACGGATCCACGGTTCCGGGTGTACATAGAAAAGCGACGCAAGGTGGTGTACTTCACTCAAAGATCCTTTCACAAGCATCGGTTTGGCCGGGCTCCGTCAACAAAGATCTCGTGCAGAAAACAGTAATCAGCGTCACACATGCAGCACACATAGGCTCACCTATGTGCATCGGACGGTCGGCACCGCCCGGTGAACCCGGCGAGTATATCGAGTTGACGGAGACGTTCGATTTTTGGCAGAAGTACAACCTTGGCCGATGCCGGTTGGTGGTGCTGGCTTATCTTAACCTGTTAGACAACAAGATCTACCGTACGTGGTGTAACCACGAGACGGACGACGTCTTGATACCCGAGGCCGTGATAAGCCACAGTATCTCGATTGAAACCCAGTCCACGGATGTGTTGTGCGCCAGATGCTCGCAAAATTTAACGATATATCGACCGGTAGAAGAGTGCAAGAAGTGCCACTTTGCCTACATTGATTTCATCGCGGAACACACCGACGATTTTTATACGCTCCAGGACCACACGGTATACATAATTGACGGACCTTCGATTTAATCCAAAACAGAAAACCCTACCTCAGCTCCCAGTAATATCTTCATCCTCCGCCCCGGTAAAGCTTCAGGGTTGACGAAAAAGGGAAGACGTACGTCCGGCAGGTGTAAACGGCCGCAGAACTGTGACCCAGCTCCTGGTACGTAACAAAGCCTTTCAGAAGAAACTGATGATCCCACTACGGTTAAATATTTGACTGCTTTTTTCAATAAATATACATATGTAGAACTCAATTCTGTCCACATCTCTAAAGGATTCTCTTCAAGTCGACCAACAGACTCTTATATAAAGAATTATTTTTTACGGTATATTTTTAGAATTTAAAGTGTTTGCTTTTGTTTTTTTCCAGGTAGTTTTTGAACAAGCTTATGACGATCGCTCCATAAAAAAAATCCGCTGGAGCCTAAAAAAAGAATAATATAATTGGTAATTATAACAGTTGTACGATGTATTACGTTAGGGTAGGTTAGGGGGAGTTAGGTTAAATTAGGTTACTATAGTCATTCCCGTTGCGGGCGGCTGCCGAGACTCATCCTGCAGGTAGGTGAGGCACGGGTCTAGGTGGGTACAACTTTCAAGTACCTTGGTTTACACCTCGACCCGAAATGGCGCTTCGACGAGCACTTCGCTTGTTTGGCCCCAAAAGTGGGGAGAATTACTAACTTCTTGGCAAGACTCCTCCCCAACTTGAGAAGCCCACAGGAGAGAATTCGCCGTCTGTTCGTAAATGTGGTCCACGCGATGGCCCTTTATGGATCACCACTGTGGGCTGAGGCTGCAGCGAGGGCGGGCGCGCGGAGTAAATTTAATCTGCTTCGCGCGGCCCAGAGAAAGATGGCCCTCCGCGTTGCGCGCGGCTTCAGAGACGTGGCCACAAAGACGGCGGGCGTGCTAGCGGAGGTTTCTCCCCTTGCGGTAGAACTGTTTACCCGGCTACGGTCCCCCCCGACGGATCCACGGTTCCGGGTGTACATGAAAAAACGACGCAAGGTGTTGTATTCCACTCGGAGATCCACTCACGAGCATCGGTCTAACCGGGCGCCGTCAACAAAGGTCCCGTGCAGAAGACAGTAACCAGCGACACACATGCAGCACACATAGGCCCACTAATGAGCATCGGACGATCGCCACCTTTCGGTGAATTTGGCGAGTATATCGAGTTGACGGAGGCGTTCGATTTTTGGCAGAAGTACAACCTTGGCCGATGCCGGTTGGTGGTACTGGCTTATCTTAACCTGCTAAACAACAAGATCTACTGTACGTGGTGTACTCACAAGACCGACGACGTCCTGATACCCAAAACCGTGATAAGCTACAGTATCTCGATCGGGACCTAGCCCACGGATGTGTTGTGCGCCACGTGCTCGCAAAATTTAACGATATATCGACCGGTAGAAGAGTGCGAGAAGTGCCACTTTGCCTACATTGCTTTCATCGTAGAACACACCAACAATTTTTATACGCTCAAGGACTTCACTCTATACATACTTGACGGCCCTTCGATTTAATCCGGAACAGAAGATCCTATTCCAGCTCCCGGTCATATCTTCATCCTCCGTCTCGGTAAAACTCCAGAGTTGACCAAAGAGGGAGGACGTTCGTCCTGCAGGTGTAACCGGCCGCAGAACTGTGACCCGGCCTTTGGGACGTAACAATGTAGATTTTTATAAACAAAAAAACCACCCGTTCTAAAATTGAGGAAACTTATCAATACTACAACATTCTTACCAAAATAGTTTAATTCTAAATCCGAACGTCGTGAAATATTTTAAGTCCCTGTTCGTAATGACAGAAATATCCTAAGTCCCGACACGAAAAAAATTAAAATATTCTAAGTCTTAACTAGAAGTAATTAAAATATTCTAAGTCCCGAAACGATAAATTTAAAATATTTTAAGTTCTAACTGGAAGTAATTAAAATATTCTAAATTCTGACACAAAAAAAATTACAATATTCTAAGTACTAACTGGAAGTAATAAAAATATTTTAAGTTCCAACACGAAAAAATTAAAATATTCTAAGTCCTAACTGGAAAGAATTATTCCGAACTGACTTGTTTGCGAAGCGAACTGAACAGGATGAATCTCAGAGACAGACTGTGTGTCCGGACGGTAGCTCCGGCCGTTTATATAGCGTCCTAAATACGCTGACGCTGCACGGTCCCACGGGTCCAGCGGTCACTGGCTCTTGGTCAACGGTCCCGCGGCCGCNANCGGTCCGCGGTCTNACNCGTTCCTTNTTTCGGCGCGTGCNTTATCTTTACTTCGGGCCGTTTGCCCGGTCAAGCCAGTGACCCTGGCCTCTCACAAGCAAACTTTGCCGTGGGAACACTTTGCGCACGAATATTACAGAATAATTCACAACGTTTTGCCTACATTACCTAAATATTAATTAAAAGGGTAATTGTACATTTAAGATTACTGAAATAATTTGCAAAACACTAATAATGCTACTTGTTTACCTATTATACAAGACAATATATATATATATGCTGTTACAATAATAAAGCAGAATATAATTTTATTATGACAGAATTATACAAAGGATTATAATAATGTAGAATTAATTAATAAAGACATGCGGTAATAATAATTAAGTCATAACATAAATAATCATACTAACAACAGTAGCCACCACCGAGGAGATGAAAAGTGCCCGAACAGTCCCGGAATTTGTCAAGATAATTTTTGACGAACATAAACATTTTGTTTATTGACACATGCTGTGTTTAATGACACCTAGTCGATATTGTAAATTTAGGATATCTCAAGAACTAAGACAGCTAAAGCAAAACTTATTTTACAGAAACCCTTCTTCCACTGTACATTATGGCCATGAGTGAAAATAAACAATTTAAATATCTTGCGAACCGGAAAAGTTACCGAAAAACGGTTGTATAACTCTTTATTCTATTACTTAGATGCAAAATACCACGTAATAAAAAGTTGATAAACTTAATTATTTAAACAATCGTTGGTTAACAACAATAGTTAGACGAAACACACTGGTATTGTGCAATTTTTTACGCTGAAGACGATGGTGCAAACCGTTTTTTTGTATCTCTTTTAGTTTCTGAAATCCTAATTTTGCAACTTACTGGTTGACGCCTGGTTTTAATCTGAGTTACTAAACTGATGACTAACGGTAACAGAAACATGATGATAACTCATGCGGGGTGATAAATTACTCGGAAACTTGGATTTTGGCAATTGTTAATTTACCGACCGTGGCAAACGTTTAAGTATGGTACAATGATGGTACTGGTAATATTACCAACTCTGGTATTTGAAAGGAACGGTAGGTATTAGTAGAACCCGTTACCGGCATGAGTTATCTTAACTTTGTGTCTTACGGCTTATTGTACTGTACTCGCATCTATTCGAAGTTTACATGCTATGGTCAGGAAGCGCAAAGCCTAAAGGCGGTGTTTTTAAAGAAGAATCTTTTGACCATTCAGAACACCTTTTGATTTCTAACCGGGTTTTTGAAGTGATTTTTGAACGAGACTTACCGGGTGGTATTCACACGGGTTTAAGAGAGTCCTGGAGTAAGACCCAAAGTCCGCACTGGGGTCTCTGCCCGGAAAGTGGCGCCCTCAGTGGTTAAGTTATTCCGTCCTTCTTTTAAAGTGAGACGGGCAATCGCGCTGTCTATCGCGTCACCGGTCTTTCGTCGCAAGGCTCGTGCCGGCCAGCACCGAAAACACTGAAGTGGTGGGGATACGCACACAAGCAAGAACCGCCGTCCGTGTGCACTCGTGGAAAAGTGCAGACATACTATGTTCCGTCTTCTTTCCACCAAGCCGAGTTATAAGGCGAGACACGAGGCACGTTGAACGCTTGTTGCGTATGACGTGAAATGCGACAACGTGAAATGCTTTTTCAGGATTTACAGTCTTGAGAAAAAAAAGTACATAATATTGTTCATAATAATAACTCATTT
>NW_018022630.1:13917-20230 GCF_002006095.1 Pseudomyrmex gracilis | reverse complement strand
CGTGCGTAGAATCATGAGAGTCTCTGGATAAGATTCACCTGCCAGTTCCAAGCACACCGTCTCGGAATCAGTCTATTCCCTCGTGGATCTGTCACGTCGACGAAGTCGGAAGAGCTTCAGCAACATTACATTGGAGTTTTCATCTTCAATATGTTGTTTCAATTCTTCCAGGGGCATATCCAATGGGATATCCCTCACCAGGAATATAACTCACCTTCTTGCTGAGTTTATATCTCGGGATGAACGCATTCATTCCCGCCTCTTTCACATATCTGTTTGTCAGAGAAACGTTGGCCGTTACTTTAGATGGGAAAACAGCCTTCCACGTGTATCGACTGCACCTGTGAACGCTTGTGAATTTTAGGTTAGCTGACGTGAGTTTCTTAGAGATGGTAAGGGGAGAGATTTTCCTCCTCCTCGTATCAGGGGATGTTTGAATGCGAAAATGAACCACGAAGAGAGCTTGGGTGAAAGCCCCGTACTTTTGCGGTAAATTATCTTTTACCGTGATAGAGGATGTCCCGGCCTGTGCTGACTGAGAAGTCGGCGTCGAGGCACGGCGGGGGTCTTTTGCGTCAGGTGTTTCTACTAACTGAGAGGGTGAGGGTTCCTCACTGTCTGTTCTCCTTTGAGCGACATGAACATTAGCCGGATCCAAAGGTGTCGTCAAGTCAGAAACCGTTTTCTTCGTACTTTTCTTACTTTTTGCTGCAGTCATTCTCGAGCTTCGGGCTGCCTCCTCGTCCGTGGAAAGATGAGGCCGCTTCAAACTTATACTACTTGACATTTCTAATTCCATTTCCGAGGACGGCAAAGCCGTCTTTAACTTTTTCTTTAATTTTAACTTTTCTTTTTTTTTAGCCTCTTTAAGAGCCGTCTACAATGGAGAGTTGTAGGCCGTAATAGTAAGAAATTGACCAATCACAGACAAAGTACAGAAGAATAATCGATTGTGATTTGTCAATTTCTTACTGTTACNGTCTAAAACTCTCTATTGTAGACGACCCTTTAGCTGGCAGCGCGCTGCGATAGCATCCTAGTTCCATCAATGACGTCATAAATGGAAGCCATATTTGCACTGCAATCACTGGATTACGTTCCAAAATCCTACCTTGGTTACTAACAAGGAGCAACTATCCGCGTTTATTTGCGGAGTGGGGGTAAGGTCTACGTAGAAAAGGACACACTCTGTTTGATGCTTTTCGTTCTCTCTGATTTGCGCATGCGCATATACGAAAACTTTCAGTTTAGTGGGGGTACAGAAAATGGTTAGAAGAAAACGATACGCAGAGCAAAATGTGCATATATGAATGAAAAAGAAGAAAATAGCAAACGGAATGTATTGTAGATAAAAATACACTCCGGAAATGAATGAGGATGCTCACTCTAGGCAAAGAAAAACGAGAGTAACAATTTAATAATATTGATTAATATTTATTATACATGTATACATAGTATTTTAGACATACATATATTTAATATTATGGTTTTACAAGAAAGCACAGAAGATAAAAATAATGACAACTTTTTATCATTTTAATATATATTTAATAACTGGAAAAACTAAGATATTTTTATTATGTAATTTTACTGATTTTGAAAGAGTGTTAATTTATTGTTTCTCATTCTTATTCTTTGGATAGAATTGTCAAATGTTGTTTCATGTTTAAGTCGTAGGTTGAAAAAAGTGTTCAAATATAGTCTTATCATTTGACTTCGATGATCAAATAACGAAGTCTTATCAGAAATATGAGTAACGTGCATAATATCACTAATATTAAAAATGTGTGAAGGAAGTGAGTGTAAGGACTGACATATTAAAACGTGTAATATATTTTTAGTTGTAAATAATTTGTCTTTATTTTGTCTTACAGTTTTTTCTGCTATTTTACATATCACAATAACATCTGATGATGCTTGATACAAACCATTTCGATTTTTTCGCTGTAGAAGTTTGCAAGTATCTATTTCTTTTTGCTGCTGGAAACCTAAAAATATATTGTATTACTAACGAAAGACTATTCTAATCTTACTTCTAACCTTATTTTATACATTACCTGTGAAATGGTCGAGGATAAAGAGAATTGTATTTTTTCCCACATACATAGCAATAAACCATTATTTTCTAACGTAAAATATGTAAAATATAGTTGATTCTTAGTATTGTTTCAAGTAGTAACACGTCGTTCAATAAGTCCCGAGACTAACAACGAAAACAACATTTTTTTTCAAAAATCATTTTTATCCATCAATATAATCTCCTTTTAGAGTGATACAATTTTTCCAACGCCTTTTCAACATTTCTATACCATGTTTATAGAAGGATTTATTCTTTGCTTCAAAATAGGCTTCAGTTTCGGCAATGACCTCCTCATTCGAGCCAAATTTTTTTCCCTGGAGCATTTTTTTGAGATCAGCAAAGAGCCAGTAGTCGCTGGGGGCTAAATCTGGCGAATACGGGGGGTGGGAAAGCAAATCAAAGCCCAACTCGTTGAATTTTGCCATTGTTTTCATGGACTTGTGGCATGGTGCATTGTCTTGGTCATTGTCTTGTCTTCAAACAAATTACAAAGTGACTTTACTCTAACCTCGATAACTCTGCTGTTTGTGGTCCGATCGACGTGAAATTTTTACANGTTTCATGTGAAGGTTCGCACTCTAGGGAAACGTGGTCAGTTTGGTACTACTAGCATCATCTCTGGGTTAGTCTCGGGACTTATTGAACGATGTGTTACTCTTTCAATTTCCAATTAAATTGGAATATTACACGGAATAACAGAAACATTCTTTACGTATCGTTTTCTTCTATTTTCTGTACCCTCACTGGCTGCGTTCGTTTTTTACTGGCAGTACTGCCAAAGTGACGTAATAACAGTGCACTGCCGTAGCCGTTCCGAAATTACTTCAATGCTGCCAGCGCAAATGTCAGGGTGTATAAACGAACGGTGTTACAGTACACTCACGTGACAGTATAAAAAAAATTACTTGCAAGTACGTTATTAACCAAATCATGGACAAAAAACCTATTGTGGCAATATGTAAAGCTATAATAGAAATTATAGATGAAACAAGTAGTAGTAGTTCGGAAGAAAAAGAAGAATTGTTATCTTTATCATGTTTACATTGCGAATAGCCATATTGCACTGCGATCACTGCAGCTTATGAGCTACAGTGATCGCAGTGCAAATATGGCTTCCATTTATGACGTCATTGATGGAACTAGGATGCTATCGCAGCGCGCTGCCAGCTAAAACCGAACGAAATTTTCGGTATACTGGCAGTACTGCCAGTACTGCCAGTAAAAAACGAATGCAGCCACTATAGACTGTAATTTTTCGTATATGCGCATGCGCGAATGAGAAAGAACGAAAAGCATCAAGCAGAGTGTGTCCTTTTCTACGTAGACCTCGCTCCCCACTCCCGTATGTTCGGTCTAGATATACTATGTCTATGGTAGCCGCAGTAGGTATATGGGATTGGTAAGTGAGGTTTATATGGTTACGTTGGGGTAGTGTTTACGAATGAGAGGAGAGCGAACATGGCGCGAAAACATGTGGAAAAAGCGACCTTCTTCACACTATAAGAGGGGCTAAAGCCATTGTGGAATAAATCAATTATTAGCTTGTCCGACTGAATCCTATAAATAGGACAACGAAAGAATATATGATTAATATCTTGAGACGGGTGTCTACACGAGCATTTCGAAGAGGTCACTACTCCCTTTTCCTTTAAATGAGCATTTACTGCTGTATGACGTGAACGTATTCTAGATATTAGTATAACTAAGGGGCAAGGCAAAAATTTCTTTTTTTTTAACTCTAATAAACCACGGTTTGTCTAAGGGTACGGGTTTACGTTGGAAGTATTTAACTCTTTTGTGGGTCGCATCACTGAGTAACTTTTCTCTGGCCAATCTTACTGTATCGGACCGAAGGGAAGGGAACAGCGAGGAGGCTTCCAACTCGCTTCCAAAGCTAGGTTCTGGAAGAGTCAAGGAGAGTTTTGCGTACTTATCTGCCTTTTCATTGCCCAGGATACCACAGTGCCCGGGGACCCACATCAGCTTGACTGACACGCCGTCGTCTTTAAGTCCAAGGACTAGCTCCTTTATTTGATACACTAACGGTGAGTGGATACCTCTAAGGTCCGTTGATCCAAGGCACGTAATCACTGAGTGAGTCCGACGCGATCTCGACCCGAGGAAACTTAAAGTCCTTAAGGTATTCAAGCGCACAAACAACGCCGCGGGCTTCCGCGTCAAAAACAGTAGAACTACTGTTTATGCGCTCATAATGGACGAGATCGGGTTCGTCTGAGACCACAGCAAAGTCAACTGCTGGTGGTGTTTCATCCGAACCCGGAGAAAGAGACCCGTCAGTGAAAAATATCCTGGTAAGGCCATGGTCCCTGAAGAAACCTTCGAGATACTGCTGAGGGTTTTTGGCCCGACGCGCAAGGAAGTGTTGGTGTCAGTGTCACACTTGAAGAATCTTTTTTTTTTTTTTTTTTTTTTTATTTTTTAAAGAAAAATAATATGACGCTTTGAACGATTTCAGTTCCGGGTTTCTAATTCACTTAGTGTGATTCAAACAAACTTTCCAACTTTGTCATTTGTCAATTTCCAGTAAGTACCACCTTGAAAAAACTTTTTTTTTTTTTTTTTTTAANCAAGGAAGTGTTGGTGTCAGTGTCACACTTGAAGAATTTTTTTTTTTTTTTTTTTTTTTTTTTTAAGAGAAGAAATGCCCGCGCACGCCCTGACCCCTTGGGGAGAGCCAGTGTAGTGTGGGATTCGAACCCACTAAAACCCCTTTATGGTCTTCAAGCACGCTATGAGGGAGAGCCTGGAAAGCCAAAGAGGCTATTACTTCCCGACTCTCCTTCCCGTGCAAACGTGGTTGATTGCCACGGCTTCCATTACTACCCGGTGAGGAGATGGGACCACCGCATCCCTTCACCACATCCGGTGGGACCGCGTGCAATGGCCGAAAGGAGCCCCAACTTCTTCCTTCCTGCGGTCCCTACCCGCGGCCCTCCCGGATGTGTCCCCCGCACAGGGAGGCACCCCCGGGAGGAGAACAAGATACTCCTTAGCTCTCGTTCTCAGAGGAGGAGGAGGGTTGTCGTCCTCTCCTTCTCCTTCTCCTGCTCCTATCTCCTCGCACCGGCTGACCTTGCCGAGCTCTCTCTACGTTCTCTTTGACGGACATTACAGACTCGGCGTATGCCCGCACTGCCCGCCACTTTACCCTGTAAGCCACCATCATCCTTACCACCGTTGATAAGGAGAGGTCATTCCCGATGGCTTCCCGGAGGGTAGCCCTTTCCAAGTCCCACTTGGGACACGCAGCCAGCGTATGCTGGGCCGAGTCTATGCAACTCCCGCAGTGTTCGCAAATCGGGGAGTTGACTTTCCCTATTGTATGCAGGAAATCACCAAACACCCCGTGCTCAGAGAGGATCTGGGTGAGGTGGAAGGTCAGCTCCCTATGTGGCCTGTCCAACCACTGGTCCAGGATGGGCCGTACGGCCTCCAAGACCCTCTTGCCCCATTGCGATCGATCCAATCGCTCTCTCCAGCGACGGACCAGCTCCCGACGCGCGTGTGAACGGAGTACGTCCTCCGCGTCCGGAGGCGCTAGCGCCCTCTGCGCTCTGAGTTCCCGACATTTGAAGAACCTAACGTGGTACGGGAGGCCGAGGCTACCCGGGAGTGAGAACTTTGCGACATCTTTAACAATGTGCTGGAGTTCCTGATACACCGTGAAAAGACCAAACGCGTTGTCAGCACAGATAGGTTCCCAAGTCTCGACAGTGCCTCTCAGTAGCTGTCCCAGAGGATGGCTTGACCTAGCACAAACCCTGCAAACATATTTGCTAATAAGATACTTGTGTCTATACTGTAGGGGTTGTTCGCCTATCATATCTAGTAACACATTAATCGGTGTAGTGCGCATAAGGTCACACACAACCCTGGCACAGGCGAACTGCAGGCGGTCGAGTACAAGCTCTTCGCGTGACCCGAGAGGGTAGGTTACATGGCAACCTCACTCTAGAACGGACCTGACCAGTCCCTTATACGCGGTTAACAAGACGGTAGGGTGTGTTCCCCACTTTATTCCTGCCAACACCTTAAGAATATTTATACGAGGGAGGACTCGTTTCCTCATCTCAGCCACGTGCTTTTTTCATTTCAGGGAGTAATCTATGTAAACTTCTAGAAACCTAACTGTCCACTCGATGTTAAGTTTAGTTCCTGCCAAGGAAATGTTCACGTTCTTCTTCTTTAGGAGCCACTTCATGTTCCTTAAAG
>NW_018022630.1:10612-12987 GCF_002006095.1 Pseudomyrmex gracilis | reverse complement strand
GCCTGTCGGTATTATTGGTAACCGCGTCGGTATGTATCATCGGTAACCGTGTCGATATATGGACTAAATCTCGGGCCGCTGGCGCGTGATAGTAGGAGGCGGCCGGAGGAGAACTACTTCTCCTCACGGCGCACGATATGGTGCTCCGCACTGTACTTGGTCGAGAGCGGTATTTAGTTGCTGGGCAACAAACGAAACAGAGGGGTTGGAACAGAAAATCACTACATCGTCGGCGTAAATAAGAGCGTTTACAGACGCCGGTAGACAGGCTTCGACACGGGACATGTAAATATTAAATAGTATGGGACTCAGGACAGAGCCCTGCGGCAACCCTCGTTCTGTGTTTCGGGTCTGAACATAGACTCCCGATGCGTATCCTTTTAACTTCCTGAGGCTAATCACTGAGGTCAAGAAAGCTACCATTCGGGGGGGGACCCCGAAGAAAGGGAGCATGGTCAGCAGTGTCGATGGCACGACATTGTCGAACGCCCCCTCGATGTCAAGGAAAACGGCACCAGTAACCTGTCTGGAGTTACTAGTCGCTTTTATTTTAGACACAAGCATGGACAGACTATCAGTACAGAAGAGCCCTCGTCTAAAGCCAAACTGGTGGGGAGAGAGAATACCGTTATTTTCAATCCACCATTCAAGTCGGCGACACATTACTTTCTCCATTACTTTGAGGAGGTTATTTGCTAGAGATATGGGTCTATATGCTCCCTTGCGTCCCGGCTTGGAAATAAAAATGACAAAGTAGTTTTTCCACGCAGTTGGATAAACCTGTCGAGAATACATTAAATTAAGAAGACTGATTATGTACATATGGAGGGCCGGGGAGAATTGGGTGATAATGAAGTTCGTGATGAAGTCTGGGCCAGGGGCCAACCGGATTTTAAGAGACTTTATCACGGAATAATACTCATCAGGAGTAATTTGGCTATCCATATACTCATTGCTAAGGTTGGTGTTTAGCTGATTCAACGACTCAAGAAAAGTGGGGTGGTTCTGAGGGGGAGGGAGGTCATATAAAGCAATCTTATCGAATGCCTTCTGAAAGCCCTCAAGGTCAAGGCAGTTTTTGTTACTTTCGTTTCTGGGCTTATTGCGTGCACAAGAAAAGGCCTTGACCATGTTCCACACCGACCCAATATCAGAATTGGCGTGTAGAAAGCCACAAAAATTCCGAAAGGCCTGGCGTTTCTTTTTTCTTAAGGCTTTAGAAATTTCTTTAGCCACTTGACAGTAGTTATCTAGGTTATTGATGTTGGGATGAGACCAAAACTGTGCAAACGCTGCCTTCTTCCGAGAAAAAATCTCAGAGCAGGAAGGGTCCCAACAGGGTGTGGGGGGTCTTCTAGAGGACTTAGAGGTGGTTGTGCGAACTGCACCCGCACTCAGAAGTGCCCCGTCTACGAGAGATACTAACCGAACGTAGGTACTATCTACATTTGTCGTGGTGGTTAATGGAGGGAGAGAATCCACGCCTTCTTGGCACAAGGATTGAAACTCACTCCAATTAACCTGTTTAACAGAGTAATAGGGCCGACACGCAATGCGGCCAGAAAATCTATCTGAGACAGAAGTGACCACTGGGAAGTGGTCGCTACCGTAATGGTACTCACACACTCTCCAGGAGCACTGGGGCCAAAGTGCCAGAAACAAAAGTGAGGTCTATCGCGGACCGCCTGGAGAGGTCGGCAGAGGACCACGTATTACTACCATTGTTGAGGACCACCCAAGAAGAGTTCATTAACGCGTGTTCTATGTTTTTCCTTTCTCTGTTAGAGAGGGGGGGTGTGGTGCACCACAACGAACTCCTTCCGTTGAAATCACCACATATTACAGCAGGTTGGAATTTGGAGCTTAATTGGAAAAAAGTTTGCCAGAAGAAGGGTGACGTGTAGTTTGAAGAAACCCTAGGTGGGGTATATAACGAAAAGATATAAAGAGACTGAAAGTTAGGGAGAAATAGTTCTACAACTACGAGGTCTACGTTATTTTCTATGCAGATGTCAAGTAGCTGAGAAATTTCTAGAACACGAAATCTAATGTGTTTAGCAACGGCGATGGCAACTCCACCCCCGCGACGATTGCGGTCGTGAGATATTATTTCGTGATTTGGGAAAGTGATTATGGAGTTACCGGGTGACGTCCACGGTACAATTGGACACAGTACGATTGCACACGTAATATTAGACACGTACGATTAGACACGGTACGATTGACCACAGTACGATTGGACACCGCAAGAATAGCACATCGTACGATTCGACACGGTACGATTGACCACCGTACGATTAACCACATTCTATTTGACGCGAAGAATTTAACACCGTACGATTGACCACGGTACGATTGACCACCGTACGATTGAC
>NW_018022630.1:6523-10252 GCF_002006095.1 Pseudomyrmex gracilis | reverse complement strand
GTGGTCAATCGTACCGTGTCGAATCGTACAGTGTGCTATTCTTGCGGTGTCCAATCGTACTGTGGTCAATCGTACCGTGTCTAATCGTACGTGTCCAATAGTACGTGTGCAATCGTACTGTGTCCAATTGTACCGTGGTCAAACGGAATACGCCCGGAGTTACCATCGAGGTAGGTTTCGCAGAACACAGCAACCTCCGCCATGCAGTCCTGGAGTAGCAGACGCGCCGCATCAAGATTGCGGACCAAAGATCTGCAGTTCCATTGGACTACAGTGAAAGGCTTCATTAAATAATATACAGATAATAGTAGTGAGTTTAACTTTGTGAACCGAGAGTACCGTAGAGGTATCTAAGTAATTCCGTGACAATATTTTGCATGTCATTATTACTTAGTTGCGAGATATTTGTACTAGGAGTGACGTTGAGTTTTTGAAATGCAGAAATAAGTAACTCCTTATCAGAAGATAGTGAAAAGGGTTTATCTTTAGAAGGATTGTTGCCCAAGGATATTTTTTTTGAGATTGAATCAATAAGAGAATGATTAAGTGAGGCTCGTTTAGCTGAGAATAAAGAAGAGGAGATAACTCTCTCGTTACTACCTCTCAACCTAGGAACAAAGCGAGCAAGTGGAGGAGGTTTTAGGGAGGCAACCTCCGCGTAAGACAAGTTAGACATAGGGGAAGAGTCGTACAAACGACCCCCTGAGTTCCCGGGAGTGAGGGGGGACCTAATCAACGGAGAGGGTACCCTCGGGTTGACTTTAGTCACTCTCTGTGAGAAAGGGGAACCAGACCTGTCAGTTCCAGAAAAACGGAAGACGCCGTTTCCAGGTAAAAACTCCCCTAGCGTGGGAAGAGGTATTGAAACACTGGTCGGATTAGACTCCAAGCCAGAAAGAGTGTTTCCGTTGTCACAGAGACCAGCTGCATCCCGGAAGGAAAGGTCTCTGTAAGCCATCAGTTTATGGATTTCACGTTGCCTCTGGAAAATAGGGCAGCGGAGCTTAGACGCTTGATGGCCGGTGTTACCGGTTTTAGACCGGATGCAATTTATGCACTCATCAAGGACATTAGGGCAGTCTGGTTTAGCATGGCCAGACTTGCCGCACTTCTCACAAAACCTGCGTTGGTCGTCACCGGACTGTTTGCACGAATGTACAGTGTGACCAAACCTCTGACAAAACTCGCAACGCCTGACCTTATAAACATAGAGTGTTAGCGGGAGTCTTTTCCCCACGTACAGGCACGACCGAGGGACCACTGGGGTGCGGAACCGCAAAATGAACTGGTTGGTACTTACATACTTCGGGGTGGAAGTGGGACTTCCCTTCTCCTTGCGAGTAATTCTGACAGTCTCGAAGGGAGGAGTCCACTCCTGGTCCCACCCAGGAGGGGGGCGTAGGCCAGCAAGTAGCTCCTCAACTGCCTCTTCCTCATCCACGCCTTTTAAGACGAACTGTTTTACCACTCTAAATGACGAGACTTGCGCCGTCCACTGTTCATTAGGAGTCACTTTACCGGCGACATCCTGGAAAGCCCCCACGAACCGGTTGGCGTTCCCACCTGTGGGAAAGCAGACTGAGAACCTATTTCTACCAATGACGCGTAAATTGAACGCATGCATGAACTGGTTTAAGAGGCGGTTAAGCCTCTTGCCCAGGCCAATAGCACTGAGTGAGGCCCCGTTTTTACCTGCACTTTGGTCTGTGGTAGACCCTGTACTTCCCGTTGAGGGAAGCTGTGACCGACACGTTTCAATATGGACCATAAACGGGCCACTGGAGTTCGTATGGTACCTATTAAGTAACAACTGTCTTTACCCGTTAGACAGTGTTGAAAACACACACTTGGGGGAAGGGGTTAAACCCGCGCCGTTCCTTTTCTTGAAAGCTCTACTTCCAGAATCCGTAGAAGCGAGAGAGCTGGAAGAGACGTTTACTAAAGACACGCGGCAAGGGCCGCGATCGCCCCCAGGTACTGCCGCGAGAGCGGGGACCTGGCTTACAGAAGAGGGGGTTATGTCCTCCTTAGACGGGGGGCCCGTCTCAAGCATATCAATGTCAGCTTCTTTGCTAGTCATTTTGTAAACACTCGCGTGACCGTTGCACTAGGTCCAAGAAGCAGAACACAGAAAGCTAACAAAAATTTTACACCACTGCTAAGCTTACGCACAAGTTTTGACGAAACTAAACTTTTGTAACTTGCTTTCAGAAAAGGCAAGATGGCGTCGCCGGGGACGCAGCCACGGGGTGTTAACC
Organism: Pseudomyrmex gracilis; assembly: GCF_002006095.1. Lineage (NCBI taxonomy): Eukaryota > Metazoa > Arthropoda > Insecta > Hymenoptera > Formicidae > Pseudomyrmex > Pseudomyrmex gracilis. Next base: position 7,994 of record NW_018022630.1, on the reverse strand, counting down.
CGTTAAGGCCTGTTCTACAATACAGTCGTAAGCCGTAAGTCGTAAAAAATTGACCAATCACAATTAATTATTCTTCTGTAATTTGTCTGTAATTGGTCGATTTCTTACGACTTACAGCTTACGACTGTATTGTAGAACAGGCCTAAGCCGCCTTTTGTCGTAAAAACGACAGATTTTATAAAACACTTTATCTTTTTCGCGCTAAGCGACCTGAGTATTACCTGAGACAGGAAATCCAAATGTTTTCGCCTGAATCACGAAAAATGAACAAAGGAACTAAGGACTGGAAGACATAAAGGACGTGGCTCGTGCGCAGTCTCAGAACGGAATCACTAATGGACACTGTGTTACACACATAGAGCTTATAGATATGGAGTGGGAATAGCGGCGACATATATATAATACTTCTATCAGAGAGAAATCTGAGAGCGGCCATCCTATTGTAATTTTTTACGACGATTTCAGCCGCTGGTTTTAGCCGTATTTCCACAGAAGTGGAACTCAAAGGCCGTTCTACATTAAACGCAAGTCGCAGATCTCGTGGAATTGACCAATTGCAGAGTCAAATCAGCCAATCGACCAACGTGATTGATCAGAAATCGTCGTAAAAAATTACAATAGAGGATGGCCGCTCTCAGATTTTTCTCTGCTTCTATATTGCTAGTCGCGTATCTTCGCAATGAGAAACACGAGGCCCGAGAAAGACGCACGAAGTCCAAATATAGGCATAAATAGTCGAGCGTCATTATGCGCAGGCGCGTCTACTAAACGAGTGCAAGCGAGACAAAGCATTGGAAAGTAAGAGAACGCGAGAAAAAGAAATGCCCGTGCATGAATGAAAAAGCGTGCTTGAATGTTCACCGCATGCGCACAAAGCAGCTGGATCTTGCGCGAGAGAGAAGCTATTATGGCTGCTTTCCTTTTAGGAGACACAGTCGACACAAGTCGACACAAAAGTCAATCTGTCTTTGTTCAGTATTCAGTGAGAAACAAAGACAGAATTCTTGTGTCGACTTGTGTCGACTGTGTCTCCTAAAAGGAAAGCAGCCTATATTGTCGGCACCGTACTAGCAATATAGAAGTATTACATACATATATGGTTACACTGGTCTAGTTTCCACCGAAACCCTCAATTCGGTTTCACTCCAGGGTACCGATTGTGTATTTATGCAAAGTAGTGAAAATTACAAAAGTGAGAAAGTTTACTAGTTGTCGACTAATAAAATCACAGATATTTTAGTAAATTTTCTCACTTTTGTAATTTTCACTATTTCGCATAAATACACAATCGGTACCCAGAACAGATTAAATTTAGTGTTCCGTTTTCATTGGAAGTAGAGTACTTATAGATCGAAGCGGAAGCGAAATCAGCGCAATTTGACAGGTTTCCATCGACTTAAATGGGCGTATTCCGTTTGACCACGGTACAATTGGACACAGTACGATTGCACACGTACTATTGGACACGTAC
>NW_018022630.1:3569-4867 GCF_002006095.1 Pseudomyrmex gracilis | reverse complement strand
TGAAACCGTCGTAAAAAATTACAATAGGATGGCCGCTCTCAGGTTTCTCTCTGGTATTACAAACAGCAGTGAACAAACGTGAGGTAAGTTAAAAATATATCATATAAATTAATTTAATGAATGAATAAATCATATAGCTTATAAAATGATCAAACAATTGTAAATTCAATNCAATTTTTTATTTGTGTACTATTTATTTATTTTTGTTTGCAGACACAATGCCATCATGCTGTATAAAAAATTGTAAAAGTCGAACATTTTACACGGATACAAAAGGAATAACATTTTTTAGATTTCCAAATGAGAAAAATATCCGTAAGTTATGGATAAATGCTTCTGAAAGGAGTGAAGGGAGCATTAAAATTGATTCTGGTAAGTTAATATAATAAACATATTTTATATAGCAAAAGTTGTCAATATAACTTACAATATAATGTATTGTTTATAATATGATCTTATTATAAAAATAATGAAATTGTACAGAATGAAATATAATTTTATCAAGAATATGCAGTCTTCATTTTGATGATGCTTACTTTATAACGCAATGGACACAACCACACTAAACAAAAACAGCAAAACAATTGCGGCGGCTGAAAGTAGGTTCTATTCCTACGAAAATTGTATGAAAAAAAAGAAAACAATTAAATAAAATATGTAATGTAGAAGGCGATGGCACGAAATGCCGGAGATTCCAGGTTCGACTCCTGGCCGAGGAGTTTTTTTCGCAATATTTTAAAAATTAGTTAGAGGGGTATCCGGGGTTTTTCATATGTGAGATGCAAATCCAGCATCCCGTATGATTTTAAGAATTAAGATTTCAATTCAAAAAAATACTTGTAAAAATTTACAAGTAGAATTCGTTACATTTATATATATTTATATATACTACTGTGTCCAAAAAGTAAGGTGACATTGCATTTTAAATCTCCCGCGTGCACGGATTTGGAAGAATAAAATTTTTTTGAAGTTGGTAGGACTGTCTTTGACATCCAAGAGAAGTAACACGTCAAAATATCTATTAGTGTTTGAGATACGCATTGTTTTGTGAGCTGCTAAAAGTGAATTTCTTGTTTTTTGCCATGTCTATATTTGTTGAGCAAAGAATTTGCATTAAATTTTGTTTGCAGAATCAAATTTCTGCTGCAGAATCGTTGCGGATGCTGCAGAATGCCTTTGGCAATAAGGTTATGTGAAAAAAAAATGTTTACAAGTGGTACAAAGACTTCCATGAAGGTCGAGAACGTGTTGAAGACGAGGAGCGTTCTGGGCGACCATCAACCGCAACCGACGAAGCT
>NW_018022630.1:0-1734 GCF_002006095.1 Pseudomyrmex gracilis | reverse complement strand
GGTATAGGAGTTGTATAAGGAGATTGACGGAACTATGGTAGGCGTGTGTGTTATTTTATACTTAAACCTATTTTATTAGACGAAAAGAAAAGTATCAAAATGAAAATATATACACTATTTACAAAAATATACATTATTTACAAGTGGCGGGACTCGTCCCGTCACATTCCCCTCTTTCTTTTTAGGGGTTCACCCGGCGGGCGAATCGGGCCATTGTGAGCTGGCCCGTTCGGTCCCAGCGCAGGACCCAATGGCCTCCCTCGGTTAACAGGCGGAACCGCCGCTGTTCCCGGATGGCTCGTGTCGGCACCTCCAGGACTGCCCCTGGTACTGCCACCCGGGTGGTGGCCCTATGGCTGCGGTTGCTGGCCTCGGTGGTGGTTGCGGCGGTCTCACCGGTCGGTAGCTGGGATGGCCGCGGTGGTGTTGGCCTGGTGGGTGCCAGCGCTCTCCTGGCTGTCCCGGAACCTGTGGTGGCTGGTTGGTGGCTGGGCCGGGCGGGGCCGGTGGAGACCTTTTCCGTCGCCTCCTCGAGGTGGAGCGTGCGGGAGGCGCGGGGTTTGGCCTGGCTGTCGTTCACTTTGGCCGGTGTTGGTGGCCCGGCGGTCCGCAAGGTACGACCGATGGCGGAGCTGGCGGGCGGCGGTGTTATTAATACCGCCCGTCTGGCCGGAGGCGTTATTGGCTTGTGCGGTCGGGTCGGTCGGCGGACGGTCGGGTCTCCCCCTAGGCGGCTTGCCGCTCTGTTCCGAACGGCGGCTCGGACATCGTCCGGTGTAAGCTGGGTGGCTGGTGGTCTGCTAGGCGGTGGCGTGCGCGGCGTTTGGGCGCACTGAGCTCCTCGAATCTAGCTCCTAGCTCGATGTCGCTGGCGATGTCTCGAATGATGTCGTCGTTACTCGACATTGTCGCTTCGAAGGTTTGCCTGGTACTGACTCTGACTCGCGTTACTCTGCCTCGTCGGCTCGGTTTGCGTCTGGAGTGGGGTTGTTTAAATTCCTTTTTTGCATGTTTTCTCCAAATTCCTTCAGTTGACTCACGTGAATGTGTCGTGCGTATTTACCGTTTTCACCGCGAAGGTCTACGATTACCGGCGAGACTATGCGCGTAACTGTGAACGGTCCCTTATATTTCGGTGATAATTTGGCGGCAATATACTGGGCTTTGTCCGAGAGTTCGTGAGTTTTGATGTTAACCTTTTCCCCGATTTTTGGTCTCCATGCTCGTCGCCGCAGGTCGTACTGTGACGCTTGCTTTTGAAATGCCCGGGCGGTGTTTATTCGGGCCAGTTCGCGTGCGGCTTCTAGTTGCTCGAGCCGTTTTGAGAAATTGGGAGGACGATTTATTCCGCCAGTATGGGGGGATCCCGGGGCCCTCAGCTCTTGGCCATAATTAAGGAAAGCGGGNGTATACCCGGTTGATTCGTGGTGTGCGGTATTGACGGCAAATTGCAACTCAGGCAGCATTTTATCCCATGCTCGTTGGTTCCGGCCGGTAAATTGTGCGATCATGGTTTTGATTACGCGGTTTTGTCGTTCCTCGGGGTTGCATTGGGGCGTATATGGCGGAGTTAGTCGGTGTTTTGTGGCGACTTCTCGTAACATTGAACGGAATTCGGTGCTGATGAATTGCCGTCCATTGTCCGAAATGAGTGTCTCGGGGGCGCCGTGTCGAAGGACTACCCCTTCGTATATTCCGCGTGTTACCGCTGTAGCGGTGGCTTTCCGTAGTGGC
>NW_018022629.1:15894-20058 GCF_002006095.1 Pseudomyrmex gracilis | reverse complement strand
GGTAAATATACCGGTATATCGTATACCGGTATGACGTCATACCGGTATATCTGCATTTCGGTTTGCATAAGGGTTTTCATACCATTACCCAAAAATACCGGTAAAATACCGGTATTTTGCATACCGGTATAAGTCCCTGGTCAGTACGCACCTTTACGACAATAGCGCACTATCTCGCGTTGAAACTCAAAGACGGCGTTTTCACGCGTCTGTTCCAAGTGCCATGACAAAAAACGCTCGCGTTCTTTGCTAGACATACTATCTGGCAAGTACTATTCAACGGCTGGTAACGGGCCGACGTACGACTGATTCGCGAGGGTGTTAAATAAATGTGGAAAATATCCCTTTTCCACGCCACCTCGCAAACCGAAAGTCTTGGGCAAAGCTGACAAACGCATCGGCATGTAGGTGATGCTGTCGATAAATTTCGCACGCCCGACCGTTAATACGATGATCTTTGTTCCGTGTAATAGTAATCGCGGATCCAAATCGACACGTGTTTCTACAATGTAACGCAAGGTGAACTGAGAGTCAAACGCTTTGGCGTTGTGCGCGATGCAAATAATCTGCTTGAAACATTTCGTCGTTCTCGAAGCGAAATCGACGAATTGCTTCACCGCATCATCGCGGACCACAAATTCGCGCACACCGCACCACCGACAACGCACCGTCATGTCGTCCTCGTTTGCACACGTGACGCAAATCTTTTGCGCGACGCAAAGAGTGGGCATAAGAATTTTCACAAACGCGATACTTTTAAGCGTCTTGTCTTGCCGGGTCTCGAAATCGTAAAACACGAATGCGACACGCGCATTTTTTCCTTTCCTGGTGAACTCTTCTAAAAGGGCTCCGCCCTGTTTACTACATTTATAACAGTTCAAAGAATATTTGTGCAAATTGTTAGCCGGCTGTTCATTTGCAATGACAAATAATAAACAAATATCTATCGTTACTCAAGCAAAATAACGCATCTTAAAGTGTAAAAGTTTTTTTTACCAACAAAAATGTTCGTGCTTCCTAAAAATTGAGTGTTTACTAAATTTATAACATTTTATAGAATATTTGTGCAAATTGTCAGCCGGCTGTTTATTTGCAGTGACGAATACTAAACAAATATCTATCATCACTCAAGCGAAATAACGCATCTTAAAAAGTTAAAAAGTTTTTTTACCACCAAAAATGTTCGTGCTCCCTAAAAATTGAATGTGCTTTACATTTACAACATATCAGAAAATATTTGTGCAACTTTTCTGCCAGGTTTTCATTTGCATTAACGAATAATAAACAAATGTTTATCGACACTCGAGGGAGATAGCGCTTCTGAAACCATTACAAAGTTTAACATTTCTTTTTAACTTTGAAGACGTTTGTGCTTTGGAAAAATTGAATGATTACTGCGTTTCTATTATTACAAAGCTAGTTTGTGCAAATTTATAGCCGGATAGTCCTTTGCAATAACGAATAATAAACAAATGTTTATCGACATTTGCGGAGGAGAACGATTTCTAAAAAGTTGGAAGTTTTTTTAGCATTGGTGTTGATGCTCTCTAAAAGTGAAATGTCCACTACATGTACAACATATCAAAGGATATTTGTGCAAATTTTCAGCCGGCTGGTTCTTTGCCTTGACGTATAATAAACAAATATTTACCGACACTCGAGAGTAATAGCGCTTCTGAAACCATTACAAAGTTTAACATTTTTTTTACCATTTAATCGCTCGTGCACCCTAAAACTGAAATGTGCTTTACATTTCTAAAGGGCCTTCTACAATGAGATATTAGTAATAAATCAGAAATCAGAAGCAAGAAATTGACCAATCACTACCAAATCACAGAAGAATAATCGATTGTGATTAGTCAATTTCTTGCTTCTGAATTCTGATTTATTACTAATTAATATCTTATTGCTTCTTGTCCTCCTCCCTCTCCACCCTTAAAACCACACCATTTCCTCTTTATACTCCCTTCCTGTGGTTATCCTCCTCATTTCGCCTATCCTCACTTCCGCTCCTATCTCTTTTAAAAGCTTTTCCACTCCTCTTCTCCAGTCACCCTTTTCCCTAGGAACCCCTTTTATTATGACATTCTTCCTCCTTCTCTCTTCCTTCTTTTTTCTCTCTATATTCTCTTCTATCATTCTCAATCTCCCTTCCCATTTGCTCCCTACCTCTACTTCTTTTTTCCCCTCCTTTTTCTTTTCCTCTCTCCTCTCTTTTTCTTCCAACCTTTTCTCCAGCTCTCATTTTTTCTTTCATCTTCTCCCCCTCCATTCTTAATATCTTTATCCTCTTCTTCCAATCCTCCAACTCCCTCTCCATACTTTTTACCTTATCAATATACACTTCCATCTTTCTCCTAGTCCTCTCTAGCTCCTCCCATATCCCATTTTTTCCTTCTTTCCCCTCTTCTCCTATATCTCTCTCCTTTCCACCTTCCTCTTTTCCACTCGGAGATCTCGCCGTCTTCCTGCTCTTCGCGAACAACCATTCCCCCTCTCTCTCCTTTCCCTCCTCATCATCCCTTTTTCTCTTTACCCAGATATCTAGAGGCGAGCTCTCGCTACCCGATCTCACTCTCTTCCATCCCTCCATATTTCTCACCTTCTTCTCTATCCCTTTTCCGTTTTCTTCTGCCATTCTCTTTCCTCGCTACCACGAAAGGCTTAAGCCCTTTCCGCCTTAAAGATGTCCCCAGGAATTCCCTAGGGCTCTACACCCTCTGCCCCTTCTGCACTCTCTGAACCTTCTATTCACTACCTTCCCTTCCTTTGCCAACCTAACCTCTCAGCTCCTTGCCACCCTTTAACCTTCCTTAATACCCTCCCCTCGCTACACTTACCTCCACCTATATGCCCTCTCCTTCCAACTACTCTCTTACACACTCACACACAACATTCACTCTAACCACTGGCTAACTTCGTCAAAAAAGACTGAAATCGCTCTCAATACTTTCTACCACTGTTCGCCAACTTGCTGCCGAAAACGGAAGTTTCCGGATAAGAAGAAGAGATTAAAGGGGAGAAAAGTATGGATAGAGGAGGATCTATCGTGGAAAGAAAGGAAGGTAAGAAGAAAATTAGGAGTAATTGCGGCGGGAGAGAGGAGGAAAGGAAAAAATGTCTGGGTGGAAGATGACAGAATAAAGATGGAGGGGGTTTGGTGGAGATGGGACGAGGAGAAAAGGAACCTGGGTAAAATAGTAAGAAGGTGAAAACAGGGAGAAAAGGGGAAGGAAGCGGGAGAAGGATCAATGGGGAAAGAGGAAGATATAGGTAGGAAGGTTAGGGGGGAGAAGGGAGAACAAAATCATGAAAGTGAGGAGGAGGAAAGGAAGGATGAGAGTGTAAAAGTGATGTTTTGGAATGTGGCTGGACTTAAGGAAAAAGATAAAACTTTTTAGAAGAGGTTGAAGAGTTGGGACGTGGTGATTCTGATGGAAACTTGGATGAACAAAAAAGGGTGGGCGGGAATTGTTGGGAAACTGCCAAAAAATTTTAGTTGGGAGGTACAGTGGGCGAGTAAAAAAAATAGGAAGGGTAGGGCTATGGAAGGGATGTTACTGGGAGTAAGGAAGGCGATGGAGGCAAGAGAAGAGAAGGGATGGAAAAGAAGGGATGGGATAATGGTGAGAAGAGTGAGGATAGGGGGAGAGTGGTGGAGGATCGTGGGGGTGTATATAAACGGGAGGATAGAGGAAAAATTAGAGGAGTTAAGGGAGTGGATGGAGGGAGAGAATGGAAAAGTGAGGACAATAGTGAGAAGAGATTTTAATGAGAGGACAGAAGAAAAGGGTGGAGAATTGAGGGGAGAAGGAAAGGAGGAGGATGGGGATAGGAGGTTGAAGGATAAGAAAGTGAACGCGGAGAGAATATTATTGCTGGAGAGGATTGAGGAACTGGGATGGGTAATATGGAACGGGGACACAAAAGGAGACAAGGAGGGGGAATGGACATACACGGGTGGAAGAGGGGAGTTAGTGAGTGACTATGTGTTAGGGGAAGTAAGCACGAAGGAATATGTGGAGAAAATGGAAATAGGAGATCAAGTGGATTCGGATCACCATTCGGTGGTGATCTGAATCAGAAGTGGAAAAAAGGGGGCGTGTTCCGTTTGACCACAGTACAATTCGACACCGATCGATTCGACACCAAATTATTGGACAC
>NW_018022629.1:12707-15448 GCF_002006095.1 Pseudomyrmex gracilis | reverse complement strand
AATCGTACGGTGTCGAATAATTTGGTGTCGAATAAATCTGTGTCGAATCGAGCGGTGTCGAATCGTACTGTGGTCAATAGAGTATCACCCGAAAAAAGGTGAGGAATGGGAACAGGGAAGGGGATAGAGGGAAGGATGTAATAAAAAGAATAATATGGTCGGAGGAAGGAAAAAGAAAATGGATGAAGGAGATGCTGAAAAAGATGAGAGATGAAAAAAGGGGGGTTAAAGAGGAATAGGAGATTATGAAGAAGAGAATAAGAACGGTATTAGGAGAAAGGGAGGTAAGAAACGTAGGGAGTGGGAGAAGGGGGTGGTGGGATAATAAGTGTAAGAAGGCAAAGAGGAATGTAAGAAGGGAGTTAAGAAGGTGGAGAGAGGGAAGAGGGTGTAAGGAGGAGTATAAGGAAAGAAAAAAGAATACAAGGCGTTGTGTAATAAGAAAAGGGCAGAAGAAAACAGAGTTTGGGAAGAGGTGGTAAAAAAGCGAAAACGATGGGGCAGGTGTGGGAAGTGGTGAATAGGGAGAGAAGAAGAAAGAGAGAAGAGGGTAGTGGGATTGAGATAAGANAGTGGGAGGATTATTTCAAGAAGTTGGGGGGGGGAACTTGAAAATGGCGAGAGGGGAAAAAGGAAAGAGGGAGAAGAGAGGAGGATATGGGAAGGGAGAAAATTATAAGGGCAATTGGAAAATTAAGGGTAGGAAAGGCGCCAGGGGAAGATGGTATATCAGCAGAAGTATGGAAGTTTGGAAGAAGAAATATGCAGGATTGTAGGAGGATATAGGCAGGAGAAAGATGGATCGATAAGTGGAATGAGGGAATAGTGGTGCCAGTACTGAAAAAAGGAGAGGGAAATAAGGTGGAGGAGTATAGGGGTGTAACATTGGCCGGGTCATTGTATAAAGTGTATGCGGAGTTGTTAGCAGAAAGGTTAAGGGAAGAAATGGAGGGAAAGAAACTAGTTCCGGAGAGTCAGGCGGGGTTCAGGAGGGGAAGGGGTACGATGGATAACATTTATGTAATAAATTACTTGGTTAGCAGGAATTTAAGTAGGAAGGGGGGTGGGTTGATTGCGTTATTTATAGATTTGAGGGCGGCTTTCGACACGGTCAATAGGGAGACTTTACTAAGAGCAACGAGGGAGAGAGGGGTGAGAGAGGGTTTAGTGGAAAGGTGTGGGGACTTATATAGGAAGACGAGGAATAGGGTGGTGGCAGGGGGAAAGGTGGGGAAGAAATTTTAGACAGGTAGGGGGGTGAGACAGGGATGCCCGTTGAGCCCATATCTGTTCAATCTGTTGACGGCGGATATGGAGGACTATTTGGGTAGGAACGGATGGGGTGGGGTAAAGGTAGGAGGAAGAAAGGTTTATGTATTGGCATATGCGGATGATGTGGTGTTGTTAGCGCAGGAGGAGGAAGGGATGAGGAAAATGATGAGAGGGATGGAAAAATATCTGGCGGGAAAGGGTTTCGAAGTAAACGTAAATAAATCAAAAGTGATGAGGTTTAGGAGGGGAGTGGGGAGGGAGAAAAAGCTGGAATGGTGGTGGAAGGGGAAGAGATTGGAGGAGGTAAGGGAATTTAAATATTTGGGGTATGTGTTTCAGAGGAACGGGGGGAGGGAGGCATAGATAAAAGAGAGAGTGAGAAAAGAGGCGGCTGTAATAAATCAGGTGTGGGGGATCGGGAAGAGGAGGTTCGGTGGAAATTGGGGTAGAAGGTTATGAGTATTCGACGTATTGGTTTGGTCAGTGGTTGGATATGGGGTGGAGATATGGAGATGAGAAGGAATGGGATAGCTTGGAGAGGTTACAAAATAGATATATAAGACGGTTATTGGGAGTAGATTGGAGGACCCCGGGGTATATCGTAAGGGAAGATGTGCAAAGGGACTTATTAAAGGGAAGGGCAGGGTAGAGGGCCTGAAGATTTGAGGAAAGGTTGGAAAGAGGAGAGGGTAGCGAAATAGTGAAGCTATGTTTAAAGGAGATTAGAGGCAGAGAGGGGGGTGGGGAGGGGTTGTCTGAGTGGGAGAATGACAGGATAAAATATTATGAAGAGAGGAGTGTAAGAATAGCGAAGATGGAGGAAAGTAGAGTGGCAGGAGAATGGAGAGCTCAGCTGTTGATAGAGAAGGAGAGGAGGATGCAGAGTGAGGAAAGATAAAAAAGGATTGAAAGTACGAGGTACAATAGATGGTACAGGAGGATTAAGAAGGAAAAAGTGCCGGGGTATTTAAGAAAGGGATGGGCAAAAAGCAGATGTTAGAGGGTGGCTAGGTTTAGGTTGGGGAACGAGATGAAAAAAGGTAGATACTGGGATGGGGAAAGGGAAAGGGTGTGTAGAATGTGTGGAGTAGTGGAAGAGGGTTGGAGACATGTGTGGGAGGATTGTGGGGTATGGGGAGCGGAAGGGACTTGGAAGACATAATTAAAGTGGTACTGAGGGTGGAGGAGGAGAGTAAAGGATAGTTAAGGAAGCTGGAGGAATATAGAGGAACGGAAAAGGAGGTAGGAAAGGAGGTGGGAGAAAAGTGATTAGAAAGGGAGGGATGATAGTTGAGTGAGTGAGAGCTGAGTGAATGAATGTGTGAAAAGAAATATGTAATTGTATGTATGTATGAAGAGTAAATGTAGATTTCAGGGGGTGATACTCTATTGACCACAGTACGATTCGACACCGCTCGATTCGACACAGATTTATTCGACACCAAATTATTCGACACCGTACGATTCGA
>NW_018022629.1:4733-12027 GCF_002006095.1 Pseudomyrmex gracilis | reverse complement strand
GTATATACTATAAAATCTAAGAGAAATCCTGTTTCGCAGTCCGCTAATTCAAATATCTTCATACCAAATCGGTGTCTCTTCAATGGTAAGAATTGTTTGAATTTTAGCTTCCCTTTCCATAAGACTAAACTTTCGTCAATGCAAAGTTTTTCACCAGCAATAATAGTATTACTAAACTTTTCTTTCAAATGATCTATCACTGGTTTGATTTTTTTCAAAGGATGATTGGAAACTTCTTCATTATTAGAAAAGTGAAAGTATCGTAAAATTTGAAGATATCTATTTCGAGATAGACTTTTGCCGTATATTGGAGTGTACAGCAGTGGNTCTTGGCTCCAATAATCCTTTAGTTACCCTTTTACAACATGACCCATGTTTATTGATAAAGCAATAATTATCCATAATTTGTCTTCAGTGATAGGAGTCCACGGCTTCATATGTATTCGATCCGGTTCGGGATTTTGTTCTTGAAAAAGATTGGTTTGTTCTACAATCAAATTTACAAGAAATGTATTTACAAAATATTTCAAACATTCTAATGGAGTAGGTTTGTCTAGAGACACGTGATCACAAATACGTGCTTCACCAGTAAAAGTTTTTATAGATGGGTAAAAATAAGGATCATAGTGTACATCTGGTATATTCTCATCATGTTCGTTATCAAGTAAATCAACATCACAAGCAATAGTTCTGTCTGTAATAACATCTTCTTCAGGCTCTGACTCTCCACTACTCCAAGCTTCGTCATCACCTGTATTCATTGTATAGCAAAAGTAATAAAGTACGAGGAAGATAAAAAGTAACGGCAAATGTTGTATCAACACAGGTAAAAAAAATAAGTGTATCTCGAGCCTGACCTAACAGAGAACGCGAGGCGACAGGTGCTCCTACGCGCCGTTCTCACGCATGGCAAGGACGGACGACGATAAACGGGCAGGCCTAATCAAGAAATATATTTTTGATCTGCTATTCACAATTTTGCCAAATTGTTTTACTAGTAAATAGAAACTTCAAAAACCCAAAATAAAAATAAATTTGTTTATAATTGCAGCCGCACGCGAATCAAGCCATGTATTTGTTTTAGAGTATTTCACATGAAAATTAGGGGTACGGGGTGAGTGGGGAAGGAACGGGCAAATTGACATTATATAATATTAAAAATTGCTAATAATATTAAGAACTTTAATATTTAATTAAAAAAATAAATAGAACAAGTTGTTCTGGTGCGCCAAAATATTGGTTTTCCGGCCCTCTTAAGGTTAAAGCCTTACAAAATCGAACTTTTTTTTACATAAAAGATGTTTGTGCTCCTTAAAAATTAAATGTGCTCTACATTTCTAACATATTAAAGAATATTTGCAATTTTTCAGCCGGTTGGTCCTTTGCATTAACGAATAATAAACAAATGTTTATCGACACTCGAGGAGGATAGCGCTTCTGAAACCATTACAAAGTTTAGCATTTTTTGAACATTAAAGACTTTTGTGCTCCCTAAAAATTGAATGTTTACTGCGTTGTAACAATGCAAAGCTAGTTTGTGCAATTTTTCAGGCGGATGGTTCTTTGCATTAACGAATAATAAGCAAATGTTTATCGACACTCGAGGAGGATAGCGCTTCTGAAGCCATTACATAATTTAGCATTTTTTTTAACATTCAAGACTTTTGTGCTTCTTAAAAATTTAATGTTTACTGCGTTGTAACAATGCAAAGCTAATTTTTGCAAATTTTCAGGCGAATAGTCCTTTGCACTAATGAATAATAAACAAATGTTTATCGACATTTGCAAGGGATAACGGTTTCTAAAAGATTGTAAGTTTTTTTTTACCATTAAAGGTGTTGGTGCTCTTTAAAAACTAAGTGACTACTATATTAACAACAAAGAATATTTGTGCAAATTGTCAGCCGGCTGTTTGTTTGCATTGACAAATAATATTGTTACACGCGACTCACTGTTGAACACGCTGTGCGAAAGTTTTTTGCTGACTTGTTAGACGTGTTAGTTCAAAGTAGTGTTTTTTGCTGTTCATGTGTTTATGAGTTAGCACTCATAATGCAGTGTCAAACATAGATTTAGCACGTGCAATCAGTAATGTTGCGTCAGGAAAAATCCATGACTTTTGAGACTTATTACATAAAGAAAGTTACAAACGGAAAGAACCGTTGTGGCACATGTTATGTTGTAATATTTTACCTGCTAGTGCATGAGATCGAACAGTTGATAAATATGTACAAACAGGTTATTATAGATTTTAGAGATATAGCAATATATAATAATAAAACAAATAGAAAGGAACGAATAGGATCTGATAAAAATTCATAAAAGTATGGATCAAACGGCCAATAAGAGCCTTAACACGGATGTAAGTGTGTGAAATTAAGAATTTATTATAAATATTTTAATCGTAAAGTTTTGATCCCAGGTTTGGATCATCTTCAGACAAAGCCTGTTCAAATACGAAATAGTAACAAGCCATAAAATACTTGTATAAAGTATATAGGTTTTCAATATTGTTAACAGATGTTTCTGTCTGTGTGTACCAATTTTTTATTTGAAATTATTATACCTGTTTGTGAGCATTTGACTTTCAACATGAATAAGTGACAGTCGTTTTACCAATTTTATCAATTTACTATTTGGAATTGTGTTCGACATGTAAAAGTCTTTTGACATCTAACGATTTACCAGCTTTGTAAGTTATAGTAAGTTGTTGTTATTCTGTAATCTAAATTTTTTATACATGTATTTTATGGCTTGTTACTATTTCGTATTTGAACAGGCTTTGTCTGAAGATAATCCAAACTTGGGATTGAAACGTTACGGTTAAATATTTATAATAAATTCCTAATTTTACACACTAATAGTCGTGTTAAGGTCCTTATTGGCCCTTTGTTCTTTACTTTTATAATAAAACAACTTATTGATGAAAGACTACTGAACAATATTTAAGAAGTTGCAAATTCATATGCAAATATGGATATTTGTGATAATGTTAGTGATTCTGTGCAATACGAAAAATCAAAAATTTGTCAAGTACTGACTTTAGTTTTGATTTCACCGAAACTTTTCAGTGCTTCAATGACAATAGTTTTCTTGTTAATGAGTGTATTATAAGTAATACTGAAGGTAATTCTGTACAAGATTCTAATAGAAGTAATGTTGAAGTTAATTTTGTACAAGGACCACAGAAGTCTAGTAAACTACCTGGCAAGAAGATGAACAGAGTGTTCTTTCTCGGAAATTTTTCAAACTGTTTGGTGGTAGAACAATATTGAAGAGTTGGGTGCTTTTAATGATGAATTTACAATTCAGTATCCTAAATGTGTACTTGCTTTCAAAGACCAGAGTACTTTGCAGAAAGCACGGATTGGTGACGTAAATTTTCAAGCTCGCGTCAATTGCAAACATAAACATTGTACAAAATACAAGTTTTTTTATAAAAGGTAATATCAACGAACTTTATACCAACAAGTCAGTACACGTTTTGTTACAAAAGGAAATACAACATCGCGAAGGAGATGTGCATCGGCGATATGTGCGATATCAAAAACGGGCTGCTGTTGCGGAAGATCTTCAAGAACACTTATCATTATATGTGAAATATGATTATTTAAACAAAGCTTGCACAGCATTGTTGAAGGCTGGCAATTGTTTAGAAGTGCCACGTTTTTTGGTTCTTCAAAAAATACGTAGTGAAAATACTATTAAGTATGACTTATCGAAAGATTTTGATACATTTATGAAAAACTTAATGGAAAAATACGATAAAGAATGGACGGGAAAAGAATGGACGGGAAATGAAGTTCAATAAATTTCAATAAAAAATACATTAATCAGTATTCAGTTAAACCGTTTTATATAACTGTTATATATTTGGGTCGGTGGAAAAGCTCTGCGGATTTTTTAATAGATGACACTAGTGTCAGAAAATAATTATCGCATGTCGTTCAAATGTCAGTCTGCCGCACATATTTTGACAAGTCACACTACACTTGACATTTGGCAGAAGTGTTTGTTTTGGTCGGACGTATTTTGCGTGTACGGCATACAACTAAAATGGAAGATAAAAAATTGCATTTTCGCCATATTTTGCTGTTTTTATTCCGTAAAGGATATAAAGCGGCGGACGCTAAGCGCGAAATATGCGCCATGTATGGTGCCTCGGCTTTAAGCGCAGACACATGTGAAAGATGGTTTGCTAGCTTCCGTTCCGAAAAATTTAACCTCCAAGATGCACCACGCTCTGGACGGCCAAATTCTGTTGACGACAATCAACTCGTGGCTACAGTAAAGAGTGATCGACACGTAACGACTCGAGAGATTGCGAAGCGCTTTGGCATTCATCATACAATATTCATCATACAAGTTATGAATCGATTAGAAAAACTTGGCATGGTGAAAAAGCTTGATGTATGGGTGCCGCACGAACTGAACGACAAGAACATCATGGATCGGATTTTAGTGTGTGAATCTCTCCTGAAACAAAATTCTCTAGACCCTTTTCTGAAACGGATCATCACTGGAGACAAGAAATGGGTTGTCTACAACAACATTACGGCGGAAGTCGTGGTGCGGTCCGGGCGAGTCTTCACAAACGGTGGCAAAACCTAATTTGCATCCACAGAAAGTAATGCTATATATTTAGTGGGACTATAAAGGAGTGCTGTGGTTCGAGCTGCTCCCACAGGGCCAAACAATAGATTAGAAGAAATACTGCTCTCAGCTCGACAAATTGCGCAAGGTAGTGCAAGAGAAGCGGCAGAATTGTCGAATAGAAAAGGTGTGATTTTCCATCATGACAACGCTCGACACATACTTCTTTGATCACAAAAAAAAAATTGCAGAGCTTTAGCTGGGAAATAACGCAGCACCTACCATATTCGCCGGACCTTGCACCATCTGATTATCACTTGTTTCGCTCGCTGCAAAACAATGTTGACGGTCATCAATTCGACTCAATAAAGGCCATCCGAAATCACCTCGTTGATTTTTTTGCTCACAAGTCCCGAGAGTTTTACGAAAGCGGCATCAAGGCCCTACCAAAACGTTGGCAACAAGTTGTAAATCAAGATGGTCAACACATTGTGGACTAAATTAATTTGTATAAATGTCGATTTTGTGTTTAAAGTTTATACTAAAAATCCTCAGAACTTTTCCACCAACCCAATATTTGTTTTAATAACACAAGTACTGCGCTATGTAAGTTTTCTGAAACCAAAACTAGTAATGGCGAATTTAGATGCCACGGGATCCTTCGTTGATCCTCTGCCTTGGACAACAGCGCAGAGTTTATATTACACTCTTATATTGCCAGGATCTGAAACATATGGTCCAATTCCATTTGCTGAATTCATTTTTTCCGTTGAATGTACCTTAGATATCCGTCAATTTTTAGATATTGTTCACGACTATTTAACAAAATTGACATCCTATAGTCCAGTCATCGACAAAATAGATTGATCTTAATCTAGCCGCATTACTATCGGTTTCCCGCAGTTTTAATGACGTGTTGTTATCTAAATATATTATGGCATTATACGAGAATACAGAAAAAGGCATACCGGCACCATTTAACTAGACCGTTATTCATATTTGTTTATCGCATTGCCGTAATACAGTTTTAAAAAAACTTAAAAAAATGTTTTACCATTCACAAAAAATGAAAACAATGCGCAATACCGCAGCAATATTTGTCGCTCAAGTACTTCATTGTAAATTCGTGCAAGAGGCCGAACAAATCGTTTAAAACATTGTCAGATTCTTCGGGTGTGAAAATGAAATATCCGATTTTGACATGCGCCTGAAATACATAAAAGATTCTCGAAACGAAGAATTTGATTGTAAGTAAACCGATGATAAACCAGACAATGACCGCGTTAACGACAAATCAAAAAGACGCAGTTCTCCGTATTTTTACATATTTACTTCAATTAAAGACAATATTTTACACAAAAATAATGTTGCCGTGCCAAAAAATACATAATATTCGCCGAAATTTATAAATTACATGTTTGAGTTTTTATTACCTTATTTCTGTTTATGGTCTGCTGTAGGTATTAAGCGTTTTGACATTATTCGCGATAGTAAGGCACCTATTGAAAATTATTTCAAGATAGTTAAACAATACTTAAACGAAAACAAAATGCACGTACCAGCGACACGTTTTATTCAAAGAAACGAACCGTTTATTTAGGCAAAAGTAAAAAAACGCAAATTTGATGTAATATCAACACGTCAGAAGAAAAGAAAGCACAACACTGACGATGATGAAAATGCAACTGAAACATGGAGAAGAGCACGGAAAAGCCGAATTAATCGCTTTTTTACATGTCCAAATTTTTGTCATCACAGAAAAATACAATACAACAGACACTGAAGATTTCTATAAAGATGACAAACATTCTAACGATGAACATTCTGAAACAAGTGTTGAGGTTCAGTCGTTACATGAAAGTACTGATATTCAATCTACGAGTCAAAGTTTTGATGCTTTATCTTTGAATATAGAAAAACCAGATGTTATATCAAATCCTAATTCAATAAATTACGATGACAATGCAGAAAAAATACCGTGGATTCTCACAATTTCTGAGTACCCAGCAAATTGGATGAAATCTTCTTTCTATATTGGAAAATAGTTTATCAATAGACTCTATGCAGACGTTACAACCGAATAGATAAATGATAATATCATAAACGGATTTTTTGCTATCCTTAAAGAAACTCCACAAGACGAGCCGTTAATATGTGACGCACACTTTTTGTCCAGTTTTCTGCAAGCAGACGATGGTAGAGTAGCCTTTCTGAAATGGACGCGCCGAATGAAAGCGTGGACGTACGATATATGGTTAGATCCAGTATGTCACAATGCACACTGGACATTACACGTCGTAGTATTTCCGCATGAAGTAATATTATGTACTGACTTATTACATGGATTAAATACTTTACACGTTTTACCAAGATTATACGGATTTATAAAAAAATTGCACATGCGTATGGATACGCCAGTATTCGACTGAGAAGAATGGATTTTCCATCGCTTAGGTGATGTAATCAGAAAACCGTGGCAGAAATCGGATCTAATTGTGGCGTTCATGTGTGTGTTTGGGTATAATATAATTTTTCACGGAAAATATTGGACATTTAATAAGAGTGACATGTCAACTGCTCGAAAATAGATTATGACAGAACGGGTAGTACTCTATTGACCACAGTACGATTCGACACCGCTCGATTCGACACAGATTTATTCGACACCAAATTATTCGACACCGTACGATTCGACACCAGA
>NW_018022629.1:1759-4608 GCF_002006095.1 Pseudomyrmex gracilis | reverse complement strand
TGTCGAATCGTACGGTGTCGAATAATTTGGTGTCGAATAAATCTGTGTCGAATCGAGCGGTGTCGAATCGTACTGTGGTCAAACGGAACCCGCCCTGACAGAACTGCTAAATTCCCAGAAAAGTGTAACAAACATAAACACAAAATATGATCACGATATGTTCAATGTACAGAAAATTGTTTTTACGATACAGAAAACAAATTAAAAATAAGTACAAAACCACCGATGGAAGTGCAAAGCGCATTGGAATATTGTGCATCATTAAAATTACTTACACAAAGAATTTATTATAATATCACATTTTTTTAAGAAAACTGTATAATATATTATAAATTTATATTATATTTATATAATAGAAAATGTTTATATTATATATATATATAAATATTATTTATATATAAATATAAATATTTCTATTATTTCAAATATACAGGGTCATCAAAAAGTATCGGACCCCCTAATATCTTTAGTTAGAATGCATTTTAAAGAAAATGTCCAATAGCAAAGTTATGTGGTTTCAAGCGGGGAGTAAGATGATGATATTGACTTTGATTTTGATCATGTCCTTTAAGGTCATTTCAAGGTCAACCTTGTTTTTTTAAATAGAACTTCCTACATTTGATTGCATATTTTTATAGCTTATCTCGAGAGCTTTCCAAAACACTATAATAAAACATTTTTTCCTTACGTACTTTTTGAGTTATAAAGGATTGCAATTAACAATTTGTTAAGTGGCGTGTGATTCCGGCCAGTTAAGGCAAGAGTGGCGTGTGGGTCCGGCCAGTTAAGACAAAAGTGGCGTGTGGGTCCGGCCAGTTAAAACAAGAGTGGCGTGTGGGTCCGGCCAGTTAAGACAAGAGTGGCGTGTGGGTCCGGCCAGTTAAGGCAAGAATGGCGTTTGATTCCGGCCAGTTAAGACAAGAATGGCGTGTGGGTCCGGCCAGTTAAGACAATAATGGCGTGTGGGTCCGGCCAGTTAAAGCGAATTTCATTCCAATTGGTCAGCTTGGGCAAAATATTCAATTGTATCAAACAATTCACACCAAATGTTCAAATTGTTGTCCTTTAACAGTCTGGCAATATGCCAATCTGTTATAAACAGCTGAAACCGCATTCTGGTATGTTTCTGGCGGTATTAGTTTTATCTCTCGAGTTATTCTCCCTCTTAAATCATCTAAATCTTGAGGCTTCGTGGCATCAACTTTACATTTCAAGTAACCCCACAAAAAAAAGTCAAGTGGGGTCAAGTCCAGAGACCGATGTGGCCACTCAATATGACCCCTTCGCTCTATCCACCTGTCCAGAAAGACCTCATTTAAATATTGACGGACAATGACACCATAATGTGAAGCTCCATCCTGTTGGAAATAAATTTTATCTATATTTCCACCAGCTATGTTTCGACTAGCTGGAACAATTTGTTCGCGAAGTATGACTGTGTATACCTGTACTGTCAAATTGCCTTCAATGAAGAAAGGGCCAACTGGTCTACCATTAAGAATACTAGCCCTTATTTTTAGGAATTCAAATTATTAGAGGGTTTTTCCTATCCATGCACTACTGCCCAAGAACATCAATAGCTTTTTGTAGAATTATCTACATTATGTAAAATGTAGAGGATGAATATTTCACAACATTTACATCAATGAGGCAACTATATTGTTCCTTTGCATGTACATCCACATTTCACGATGAATCTATTTTAACTCATTCAATTTACTAAACACCTGAATATCAGGCGTCACCATCTTATTATTATCAATGGCAACAGCATTCTTAGGGTATGTACTTCCATGAAGACAGTTGCTTCCAGAAATATCTTTCTGAGAAGCAACTATAATTACAAATTTATTATCAACAATCCTCTACATTAGAAATAATATTGTTATATGAGTTTAAGGGAAATTCTCTATCAATAATTCCACATTAAATCGATTCTACTTCTTCTATTTTATTCTCCCATTTATTATTTTAATAATAATTATAATTCACTTAATATTCCTCCATGAATCAGGGTCATCTAATCCTTTAGGAGTCCCAAGAGATTATCAAAAAATCCTCTTCTATAAATATTTTACTATAAAAGATGTATACGGCTACATGGTAGTCATAGTAGTTTTCACCACAATCATTATACAATATCCTTACGTATTTAGAGACTCAGACAACTTTACTGCTGCCAATCCAATAGTTACCCTTATCCACATTCAACCTGAATGATACTTTCTATTTGCTTACGCTATCTTACGATCTATTCCAAACAAATTAGGGGGAGTGCTAGCCCTAGTAGCCTCAATCATAATTGTATACACCTTACCAATACATAAATCCAAAATAAATACTACAAATTTCTACCCCCCTAATCAATTAACATTTTGAATCCTAATTATCTTATTTATTTTATTAACATGAGTAGGGGCCCAACCTATCGAAAGACCATTCATAATTCTAAGGCAAATCACAGGTATTTTATACATTTTAATAATGATATCGATTTCACTACTTAGAAATTTATGAGATAAATATGTGTTTAAAAATTAAGTTAATGAACTTGAACACACGTCTATGTCTTGAAAACATATTAAAGAAACAATTAAAGAATCTTTTTCGGCTTTGTAGTTTCTAAACTAATAAATATATATTCGGTCATNGGAGCCGTTCGCTAGGTGTTGTGCGGAAATTATACGTGTATACAGTGTGTTCAACAAGAAAGTGACTGCCATAATCTAAAAATATAAACACGTAGACTAATTTTTGTTTTTTTTTTATTGAAGTACACATTATTAGCTATTGCACAATTACCTAATAATGTGTCCAATCACCTCCATTACTGATTATTGCTTGACACC
>NW_018022629.1:0-1654 GCF_002006095.1 Pseudomyrmex gracilis | reverse complement strand
CTATTGAAAATGTGTGGTCGTACATGAAAATGAAACTCAAAGGAAAGCCAGTGTACACGGTGAAGCAACTGTCATTTCAAATAAAGAAGATATGGCAATCTTTGCCAAACGAATATGCAGAAAACCTCGTCGAAAGTATGAAAAAAAGGTGTCAAGCAATAATCAGTAATGGAGGTGATTGGACACATTATTAGGTAATTGTGCAATAGCTAATAATGTGTACTTCAATAAAAAAAAANAAAAATTAGTCTACGTGTTTATATTTTTAGATTATGGCAGTCACTTTCTTGTTGAACACACTGTATATATCCATATATACGTGTTCACATGTAAATTTTACACGTGAAACTTCGAATTGAAATAACAATTCTAAAATTCATATTGGATGCTATACTTGCATCTCTTATATGAGAAATCCCAAATACCCCCCTAATTGAAGATGGCGTTGTTCGAATATATATATATGAATATTGCGAGAAAAACTCCAAGTGCCTCGGTGGCCGAATAGGAAAGGCGACGGCACGGAAAGCCAGAGATTCCAGGTTCGACTCCTGGCCGAGAAGTTTTTTTCGCAATATAAATTTAATTTCAATTAGGGGGGTATTTGGGATTTCTCATATAAGAGATGCAAGTATAGCATCCAATATGAATTTTAGAATTGTTATTTCAATTCGAATTTTCACGTGTACAATTTACATGTGAACACGTATATATGGATATATATACACGTATAATTTCCGCACAACACCTAGCGAACGGCTCCAATGACCGAATACATATTAAAGAAATTTTAATTTTCTATTAACTTATTAAAATTACAAGTAATTAAATCATAATTATTAACAAAATTTTAATACCAACAACACCTATAAAATACACTAAAACTAAAGGTAAGATAATCTTCCAACATAAATATATTAACTCATCATACCGTATACGAGGTAGCAAGCCCCGAACAACCAAAATTAATGAACTAATAAAACAAATCATAATAAATATTATATCTCTAAACAACAAAGACCTAAATAACAAAGTAAAAACTACTCTCACAAAAATAATTATACCATATTCGGCTAAAAAATTAATGTAAACCCTGAACTAAAATACTCCACATTAAATTCTGACACTAACTCAGACTCACTCTCAATAAAATCTATAGGTCTTTGATTTAACTCAGCCAAAATACTAATAAAAATCCAAGGCTATAGGAAAAATTATTAATATATTTCAAAATCAATACTGTCATATTTTTTTTTTAATAAATTAATAAAAGTAAACCCCTCACCTAACTCTATAACTACCAATATAATTAAAATAAACCTAACCTTGTAAGAAATCATCTGAAAAACTAAACGTAAAGTTCCTATTATTGAATAAGTTGAATTTGAAGACCACCCTAAAAATAAAACAATATATTTACCCAAACTTATACATACAACTATTAATAAAATTGAATAATTTAAATAAAAAACTAATAAATATATATATGTATATATATATTCGGTAATGAGAGCCGTTTGCTAGGTGTTGTGCGTAAATTATACGTGTATATATATACATATATGGGTAATTCTTTTACAAACCGAACACCATTCTGACCGACCCATTTTTGATTTAGCTGAAACTTTTTTTACGGGTTCTATATCGAAAAAAA
>NW_018022628.1:13079-20239 GCF_002006095.1 Pseudomyrmex gracilis | reverse complement strand
CCAGGGCGATAAGAGCATGATCCGAGAGGGTTTCCGCATCAGCATCCACCCCCCATTTCACGACTCTGGATGCAACATCGGCGCTGCACCACGTCAGGTCTACAATAGACGAGCCTTGAGGGCGTATGCACGTCGGAAGCGAGCCACTGTTTAAAAGAGTGAGGTCTAAAGATGTCGCCCAGTCTTCGACTACAGTTCCTCGTATGTTTGTGAGTCGCGCTTCCCAGCTGGAAGACGCAGCATTAAAATCACCCATGACAATAACCGGCGACGGGCCTGTGCTCCTAACGCTATCCGACATCCGATCTAGCCGTTCTTCAAAATCTGCTCGGCTTTCGTTTGGGGAGAAATACGCACTGTATATGCGTAGTTGTTCCATTTTGACAGCAACAAAGCCTTCGCCGCTTTCAAGTAGACGGACTTCCGACCTGCAGTGTTGTGGCAATCAGTAAATAGCTGCTCTCTTGCCCAAGTCACTTACCCAAAGCGGAGACACCGGGATCAAATGGGGCTCAGCCACACAGACCAATCCAGCACTCCTTTCCATCATCTGTTGGACCAGCAGATCCTGGGCTTGTCTCGAGTGGTTGGTGTTCAGCTGGATTATGCGCATATATCGGTGTCCATTGCTGCTTGGTCTTCCTGCACCGCTGGGTCTCCACTAGCAATGCTCGTAACCACAGGTTGGTCGTTAGACACTGCATTGTTTACTGTCCTCTGGAATGTATCACCCAAAGTTGCTCGTCTTGCAGGCACACCACTAATTCTTCTTGCCGCGCACTTCCCAGTACCGACTCGGTGCTCCGCGTTCAGACCTCGCGACAAACAGACAGGGCAACACATCTGGTTAACACAAACTCTGGCTATATGTCGCGCTTCGCCAAACTTGTAACACAGGTTACTCCTATCTTCTTCGTTCGGGCAAGTGGCGCTTACATGCCCAAACTCAAGGCACCTAAAACATTGCAATTTCTTGGGAGGGAGCAGCACAACTCGCGCTGAGGTCCAACCCAGTCTTAAGCGGCCCGCTTTAACCAGGCTGTACTAACCGGGCATTGCAACCACACAGCACACAGTCCGCTTGCAAGAGGTCGAATAGGGCCAATCTTAATATCACTGCTAGTACAGCCACCACCTTCTATTACCTTTTCTGTGATCTCCTTAGTCGTCACCGAATCGTCAATAATGCGCAATTCGGAACGTTTTGATGGGACAGTGATGCGAACATCGTTGCCCAAGACCTCCTGTAATTTGGCCTGCAGTTGACGTGCTTTGGCTTGGCCCTCTTTGCCAGGAATTTGTATAAGAAGTCCTCCAGTAATGTCTCGCCTGATTCTGGTGTCTCCTAGGTTTAGTTGGTCGAGATTTATCTCATGTCTTGCTTTCTTCATCGCATCGGTGTATAATGTCTTACCGTCGGGAATTCTTATTGCTACCGCAGCTGATCGTGGGGGGCGAATACGCAGTGAGCGTTGCTTCACCTGTTCTTCTTTTCCTTTAAGCAAAGCCTTCCGGGGGGCAGAGGCACCTTCGGCAGTCGACTTTGCATTTTGCAGTCTTCGTCTCCTTCTCGGTCCAGCAACAGTCCAATCAGTGTCGCTTGCTGTATATATCGTTTCAGAGGCTCCTCCTTCATCTTCTGAGGTACGATGTGCACTAGCCTGCCTCCCACGCGTCTTGGTTTTTATTCCACTCTTACTTTTCTCAATTTGTAGGTGAAATCCGCGCGCTGTAGAGGGTGCTGTATGTTCCCTCAATATCTCCTGTCGCCCATTTGCATAATCCTGGGTTTCACCACTTCTGTATCGCACCAAGTTCGTACCCATGGGTATACTGCTCGTCGGCACCGACAAACTCGGACATGTCGCTAAGTCTGGTGGTGAGGTAGCGATATCCCTTGTTTGCCTGTTCACAGGTTTGGGCGATTTAAGGCCAATGCCTATTTTCCCATCATGCACATTTTGTCGGAATTGTCGGAATCCCGACTTAAGGGTCTCCAGTTGGTTTCTGAGCATGGCATTCTCTTCTTTTAATTCCCTTGTGTGCCGGGTCAATTCCACTTCTCTTATTCGGAGGTAGGACGCATCCTCTACCAGCTCAAAACGTGTGGCGAGGTCAGCTGCCGCCGCCTTAATCCTCTGTGCGCAGATCTTGATCGTGTGCGACATAGGCCCGCTAAGATTTTTACTGCGGACTCTGACACTTTCAATTTCGTCAGTTAGATCCGCAATGGTAGTCGCAACAGTTGTTGCGGACTTGCGCCGGGTACTGTCATATAAGGTCCCAGGAGAGATATAATCTGCTTTGCGCTTGGGTCGCGCTTTGGCTCCAGATGTCTGAGAGGATACTTTCTTAACTTTGGCTTTGCCCGTAAGTTGCCGTGTATCCGCTTCCGCCTGCGGAATCTCAAATACGTCGTCGCTTAAGTCAAATGCAACATCGGGATCCATAAGGACGCTCCTTCGGTCCGAACGGTTGGATTCATCCTCGAGGGACAGTTTCCGTGCCGCTACCGTTTGTCTTTCCCACAAGGCTTGACACCCAGCCGCAGAGTCCAACTCGGTCGTTCTTGCACTGCTCGTGCTGGCATAGTGGCGCTCAGCGATAGCAATGTCACCTGCAACGCTCGCTGTCAACGTCGCCAGTGGCCCGTCGTATGATGACGACAAGGAGGCAGCCAGGACAATACTGCTCCCTCGCCGGTCTCTAGGATTCCGAGTTCCCAGAGGTGATCCAATTGTAAGCGCCATTTGCCATAAAGTCTTCTTTGGGTTTCTTCTCTGGGTCCCTTTCCCATAGGCCGACTGCTTCCACCACAGCTAACGAGCTCTTGCCTGCCCGGGTTTGAAGTCAAGGTTTTTCTTCCCTTAGTCCAGTGTCCGACCCAGCGACTATCGGAGCTAAACACCCCGGATTTGTTGTCAGGGTTTACTCCCTTATCTCAGTTGCCCCCAACATGAAGGGCTAAGCGAAGCTGAGAACTCCCGATTTTTGTTCAAGGTTTTCCTTCCTCTATCCTCCCTCTTAATTCAGGAACTCACTGAAGGCCTTATTGAGCATGGGTGACCCTACCAGGGGCTCAAAAGAGTCCCCGCCAGCATCGCCCTTCAGATCACAGTTCCCCTAAGCCCGGGCACCACGACAAGGTGAGGAGGAGTCGCCCGTGTCGACCGGAAGGTCTGGGTGGTTCTCAAGACAACGCCTCGAGAGGGTGAGTCGAGACAACGCCTCGACCGGACGGTCAGGATGTGCTAGAGACAACGCCTCGACCGGTCAGGATTCTAAGTTCGAGACAACGCCTCGAATATAGGAAGGATCGCTCTCAAGACACCGCCTCGAGAGCTCGGGAAAGGAACTGGACCCGACTGCCGAAATCGATCGGCTTATATACCCCGGAGCGGCCTATGGTCCGTCCGGGAGCGGCGTGCGGGATGCGCTTGTTTGCGCGTCGTGTCACGCACCTGTGCCGTGTCACGACCTGGCACAGGTCTTCGTCTGTTCACGTGCATGTTCTCATGCCTATATTACCGCCGCTTAAATTTTAGATCGGTACGCGGAGCGGTCGGAACTATATTACTTGCTATATTATCGCTTGACGCGTGAAACGGTCGGAGCGCTATAGGATGGTAACTTATACTACAGAATATATAATAGCTTAACGACTGGAGTAATGAATATAATTATATAGAGAAAAATGTAATATAATAACATAAGAATAATATAATAAAGGAAATATAACAAAAAATATAAAGAAGAGCGTAATACAAGAAAACTATTAAGTATATACATATATACATGGTGACGAGGTGATCCTCGTCACAAACTAAATTAAAATTTGAATTTGTAACAAAAAATAACATGTTAAGTACCTTATTAATTTAAAGGCACATAATTATGTATTATCATAATAATAATTATAAAGTTGCTAACAAAAGACAGTTTAAAAAACTGTACTTAACAAGATTAAGTAAACAAAAACATAAACTTTTTCTTCTATCTAAAAAACGAAAAAACTTTATCTAATCTTTGGTTATTATTTATGGCAATTATAGGAACTTGGTAATCAAACTGAATTCAAATTGAATAAGTTGCACACGACAACATAGTTTAACTACTAAAATAAAAATAGATATTGAAATCTGTTTTACGCAATACTTGAACCAAAATAATAATAAATTATTCTCAAAAATAAGAAAGATAAGCAATTGAATATAACAACTAGCAGTGACACGTAAGCTTTAGTAACTTATAATTAAACTAATATTCATAATTAAACAATCTAATATTGTAAGGTAAAAACAATAATTTTTCAACGTTTTCGCCTAGCAAATTGCANCTCCTATTGGAATAAATTTAACTAGCAGCACTAAATAGCTGCTCACTCGAAACACTTGTAAGTGGAGCTGATAGATATTTCAGTGCAGCCTTTCATAAAGAGAGAT
Source organism: Pseudomyrmex gracilis (assembly GCF_002006095.1). Taxonomy (NCBI): domain Eukaryota; kingdom Metazoa; phylum Arthropoda; class Insecta; order Hymenoptera; family Formicidae; genus Pseudomyrmex; species Pseudomyrmex gracilis. The sequence continues at coordinate 15,797 of NW_018022628.1, read as the reverse complement.
ATGGGCTAGAGTTCCAGTAGGCATAAATATTTGCTTTTCTCTCTAATCTTAGCTCCGATAGATAGGATTTGACAGTTTGCTTAAGTATTGACAATTGATCATTATCATCTAAAACAATTAGAGCAGAATGACGGTTGATTGACTTGGTTTTATTGTATATAAGTAATTAAGTGCGTCGTTATTAGTAATATTTTATTCCAAATAATAAGAACACTTAATTCAGTTGATAGATATAGTCGTTAATGAAAAAAAAAGTTGCCACTGCGAGGTTTCGAACTTGCAATAGACGCCAAAAATTACAGAGCGCGCGCCTTAGACCGCATCCACGACGCTTCACGCTGAGTCTAACTTATTTATGTTACTTAACGTACAGCTGATTGCACGCTTCACTTTGCACGCAGAATTCTCGTAAACTACGGCCCATGCACTCAAATTCTCTTACACATTTTATATCTTCGACCTCCTCTTTCGAATGAACTATGGCTCATTCAATTTCATATTTCGCAATTCGTGCCCACCCCTTGTGAACCAAGCGCTCCCCACGGGAGTCGATCTCAAGCATTGCAGTAATGAGCGTTAACAATCGGGGTGCTTTTTTATGTTCAACATGCATTTTAGTTAACGTTTTAAAAAAAAATTGTTTTGTATACGCCTAGCGCAATATTACAATAAACTATTTTATATACTTTGTTCACATAACTGTTTGTGGTCACTTTTTACTTACCTGGTGCAAAGACTGGTGCCGAGTGCAGATCCTTTTAGCTAGTGTCCGACCGAAACTAGTTTTTGCAACCGAAACCGAAACCGAAACCAAAACTTCTTTTTATGATAATCCCTTATTACATTTTTTTACTTTGAGCCTATGTTTCTGTTAATTTTAGCTAGCCGCAGCTGCGTATGTGTTAAAAAAACCCTTCTTTGATAAACAAATAGTTTTATTGCTCTTAGGAAATCAACAAAAAAAAGTATCACAAACTTTCTTTTGTATGTGGAGTGAGATGTGTACTTCACGCAGACAAAAAATCATTGAACAATGCAGTCTTTATTATCACACACAATATCAGTACTGTACTAATATCACACAATTATTATTATAGTCTCTTTGACAGTCAAAGGTTTAGTTATAAAAATAAATTAAACCTTGAGTTTGTAACAAAAAATATCAACATGTCAAGTACCTATTATTAATTCAAAGGCATATAATTACGCATTATCATAATAATAATTATAAAGTTGCCAACAAAAGATAGTTAAAAAAAAACTTTGTATTTAACAAGATTAAGTAAACAAAAACAAACTTTTTCTTTTATTTAAAAAACGAAATAACTTCTATCTAACCTTTAGTTATTATTTAGCGCGACAAGTCGACAACTCACAAACGCGAAGTTTCGGTTTCGGTAGTAGTTTCGGCGAGTTTGCTGCTGTTACGTCCTGGACTCCACGGGCTCTTTCATTTTGCAACGGAATATAATTATTAGATCTAACGGTAATGTTAAGAAATAATCCGTGTAACAAGTTCCTGGAAAGGGAAACGAGAGCCAGCCGGATAAGATGGACAAGTCCGAACCGGCTGCCATATTATAAACAAAACCCCAGCTGGACGACATATGACAGACAGTCTCGCGGCAAACAACGCACAATACGCGATCGAGCACCTGGACCAATAAACAAACCTTATCGACCCTTGAAAGGAAACTTTTACCGGACAATAGCCCTTTGTAGAACCGCGGACACTCACGATTGCCGGCAACCATCACAGCTCTCGTAACCCTAGAAGGGAAGTCGTAAATCAGAAGGCTAGAGTCGCGACTCGGAGACATAAACAAGATAGGACACGTACCGATAAACGAGATCTAAACAAACGATGATCCCATCGATCCGGAGCATCGACCGAAAGGAGGAAAAGCTCTTTGCCCCGGCGGTCAACGAACGAGGGGGCGAAATTTCGGGAAAAGACGATGGAGAAGGGGAGATCAACCCGCGAGTATAAAAACCCTGGATTCTCGATCGAGCATTCATTATTACCCGAGCAGTCATTATTATCTGAGCAGTCATTCGTATTCGTGCAGCCATCATTCGTTTATTCTTGCATTCATCAACCAGTACGTAATCCAATCATCAAAGAGTAGCTTCTCGCGATAGAGTCGGTGATTAACGATCAATCGGTCAGTCAATCCGAATCGAAGAAATTTCGCAAACCTCTCCTTCGTTGAACCTGCTGAGGGTCTCGCCGACTTCCCTGGCGATCAACCACCGAGCAACCTTGCCAATCTCCACCATCGTTATCATCCGAGTATATCACCGAGTACATTGTAAGTCTCACTAATACAGATTCGTACATCTTTTGCATTTCGATATGAGCAGCAGTCAAGATCATCAATTCTTACAACCAATTCTAATTCTCGATACACAACGTAATGTAACGATACCGAGCACCGTAATAACAATTGTGAACATTTATCCAATCTACAATTCAATGATAGTGATTTACTCTTAATTGATTATCTCGATTTGCTACTCATAGTCAAATGAACAGCGCCTATGTTAAAATAGAATCTTCCGAACAATAGACCCTCTCATTTTAAGATCTCTTGCGGAGACGGATCCGACCAACGACCCGTAGCTAACTAGTGTCAATGTACACAGTTTGTCCGGAAAGTTCCCGGACTACGTGAATTAAAAATCGAAAATGAAAGATATGGTTTATTAAACAAGTTT